>NW_022157313.1:0-54164 GCF_007821495.1 Lachnellula hyalina
CCCCTTTCCTCGCCTCTCCCTCCGCATCACCCACCTCGCCTCTCGCAGCCCTACACCTAGCCGTATACCTACAACCCTTCTTCTCGCCAAAAAAGCTCTCTTCCGGACAACTGCAGCCCCACAACTCTAGCAGCAGCACCCATACAATCAGGCCGGTCACAATGGCGATGAGGTGCAGGGAATTGAGGGCACGGGATGTAGGCAGGCAGAAGAGGATGGCGCAGACGCAGAAGCGGTTCGCCATGCGGTGTTTCTTGCGGAGACGCTGCCCAAGGGGCCCGTCTTTGTGGATGTGGGAGAGGGAGATTATGCCTGTTGAGGATGGGTTAGTCGGGTTCGGTTGAAAACAGATGAATCCAGATGAGATCAGATCGGCGTGTAAATGAAGGGGGGAGGGGAGGGCGTACCCATGCACAGTAAAGCTATTCCGAGACCAGTGCAGTAGAACCAACGTAGTCCGATCGGGATCTCATCATCTGATTTCGCCATGTAGGTCTCAGTCAGATAATCCACTTCCGTATCCTGACAATCGTGCGCAATGACGAGCTTAGAGAGTGCAGCCGCGCCGAGCACGAAGGACATGATGAAAGGGAGGTGTATGGTATTCCAAACCATTGCTTAATTGTCTCGTCAGCACATATACTCCGTACAATCACAACACTGGAAGAAGGATAAGGTAGTCAGTCAGGGGGATAGAATAGAATAGATATCTTACAAGCACTAGCAGAGCGCCTAATAGCATGCGCAAACAAATCTGCGCCATCAAGCTCGAAATAGATCCAATTGAAGCAAAACGCCTGGATCAACCCCAGCGCCGCCTTCCCATAGTAAGCATTCAAGCCGAAAGGCGCCGCGCTCTGATAGATAACCGCCACGACACTATACCCGAAAACGAGGGTCACGAACGCGTTTGTCCGCTCTACTTTATGCTCGATGTTAAGAGCGGGGATGAATTCGAATGCGCGGTCGATCCATTCTTCCGCGGATCGAGGAAAGGCTTGTTTGCTTTTTATGAGCAGGTATACGGATATGACGCCGACGAGATCGAGGGCTAGCGCGATCCAGATGGGGGCTAGGCGCAGGGGCATGGAGATGTGGACGCTGGCTATCCAGAGGGTGGCTGGGATCACTGTCATGACGGCGTTTAGGTACATCATGCCGCGGACCATGGGAATTATGAAGGAGAGGAAGAAAAAGTAACTCGCCATGAAGAGGCGCGCAGCGAGATAGAAGGAGATGAGTTGCGAGTATGTGTGGTCGAAGAAGTCAAGCATATTTGTTGTCAGGCTAGGGAGTGTTAGTTGCCAATCAAGTAATTACAGAAGCGGTACGAGAGAAAGATTTTGGCCAGATGTAATGAGATAATTCGGGGAGAGCTTACCCAAGAAGACAAGACATAACAAACAGTACAAATAGCCGCTGCATAATATCATCCGTCTCAAACCAACTAATAATAGTCGCAAGATCACTCCAAATCTTCCAACTCATCATAAAAGTGATGGTGAAGCGTAGAAGCTCATAACCAGTTGGGCCCTCAGCAGCATGATCGCCATTAATAGCAATAATGCCAACATAAAGCAAGTCCACGAAAAGCTCAAACGAAGCGACATCAGTATTTTCCGAAGCTCGCCACAAGAGACCTTTATGGAAATACTGCCTCACAGTTGGCTATCCACGCAATCAGTATAATGTCTTACTCATACAAAAAGAAATTAAACTTACTTTCTTATAAACTTTCATAATCCTCCCATTCCTCCTCTCCTTCTCCCAATCCTTCTTCTCATGCTCATCACCCCCATGCCACCCACTAACACTGCTCGTCTCACTGGGCCCCCCACTCGTATCATCATACGTTCTCAAATGGGCACTGTACCCATACTGGAAGCAAGTTAGTACGGTAGTGGTGTTCAAGTAATGAACCCGAGCTCTTAAAATAGTTTCCAAGATGTAAACTCAAAGCTCGGCTCTCAAACAAAGGCAGATTTCATCAACCCACCTTACTAAAATTCGCATCCAAGCTAACAGCATGATCAGTCAACATATGCAACTCACTCCCCAACGCATCAAGCTCACTCCTCACACTCTCAAATTCATCATACGCACTCCCATGCCTCTCCCTCAGCATCTCTCTCCGGGACTTATTATGCGTATGTGCCTGCCGCAGTGCCTCCAAGTGCTCTGGCGACCCCGAGAGCAGGAGGTCAAAAGGCTCGCCATTGCGGACGGCGGAGAGGCGCTGCTTGAGAGATGCTGCTTCCTCGGGTGAGAGCGCTATGTGGACTTCCCGGCCGTTGGGTAGGAGGAAGTTGCGTAGGCGGTGGCCACGGTGGTGGTGGTGACGACTGGTGCTTATTGTTGTGGTGGGGGTTGTGGTTGTGGTTGTGGACATTGCGGATATATTTTAGATGCAGGGGTTGTTTAGGGGGGTAAGACTGGAATAGGACCTGGGAGCTGCATATGAAGATTGATCAGAGGGATAGAATGCCTCTTTATCATATGTAGAGCCGTGCAAGCAAAAATCCAAAATGCTTCTCATGAAACGCCATGTCTTGGCTTCTAGGTACGGTATGCAAGCTGATTACTGTATGAGGCTGACAGGTGTTACTCGGTAATTAGACGCCTTTGAAATTATGGCAAAAAGAAGCCAAGACGACAGCTATGGGACTTATTGCTTGCCCATGGCTTCTACGATGAAGAGCAACGTACAGAGTAAGAATTTACCCTAATTATATAATAAGGTACCTTAAGATTCAGACTAGAGCTAGAGCTGGACGAGAGGAAATATAAAGTTGGAGCTAATGTACTGATCTCCATCTTCGGCAAGGTAGGGCACGGACCATATGGCGAACCGCTTGGCCCATTTTACGGAGTATGTTGTATGAACCAGAAGGAGAAAAAGCACATTGCCAATTAGCGCTCAACTTGGGGTCGGCATGCTTTTCTGCTCCGTGATTATCAAAGTTTAAGGTGAACCAGATGCCTTTAAGGATATGGATATGTCAGCAATAAGAGGCAAAACTTGTCTTGCCCCATATGTCACATGATCCAGAAGACGCCCAGGTCTGGCTGGCCTTTAAGAGTGAGTCTGGTTTTCTTCTGCTGTATAAACATAATCGTCTCCAAATCCGGGCCTTCATGAACCCAGCCCAATGTAGTAGAGTAGTCGAGTTTGAAAAAGTACAGTTCCCAACCTGAAAAGCGGAAAAACAACACCTGGTACAAGTATTCTACAAAGCCCATCATCCCGTCATCCTCGCGTGTGAGCGCCTTTTGTAACCAACTACTCAAACAACCTTCCGATTCCGATCTGCTAATTATATGCCGACCTCGCCAACGATTGTAGCCGCTTCTCTGTACGTCTTGAGAAGTTTTTCGCACTTCTCGCGCTCTTTCTTCACAGCGTCGTCTTCGTATAGGAGCTCTTCAAAGAGGGTTTCCTTGTATAGCTCGCTGACTAATCGGTTCTGGACAACGTCTTTGGAGTGGTTGACGAGTAAGTGCATGACCGCTTTGGGGACTTGGTCTGCGATCGATTCTCGGACGATGTTGAAGTATGATGAGATCAGTGCGCGAATCAATTCTGTCTCCATTGCCTCGCGATCTGTGAGGGCTGGCTCGTTATTGTTGCCCTACAACTTGTTAGCAGGACTCATACATGAAAGATGGAGATCTTACGAATGGAGAATTGTAATCATAATCCCTCTGAGCTCTTCCAAGCTCATAGTCATCTTCTCGTGACTGCTGAGCAGGAGTTCTATGTACGCGCTCCTCCTGCCTTCTGATGCTTTGACTGAAACTAGGCTCTGTGCTTTGACTGACATGCCGGCCTAAGTTAGAACTTTGGTTGCTCTGTCCTGTGCCAGATCCACCAGCTCCACCAGCAGGCAAGCCTCCATCCTTGCCAAAGAAGTAGTTCAAGAATGAATCTCGAGCCCCACCAGCTGCCTGGCCATTGAACCTTGGTGGCGAGCCAGATCTGACTCCATTCATAGTTGCAGCAAGCCCTGAAACGCCATTCTCGCGTATTGCTGGTGACATACTCCGAGCGCCCTTGTGAAGTTGTTTTCGCTGAGGAAGATTTTCAATCTGTCTCTCCGCGCCTTCTTCCTCATCCTCTGGAGTATCAACACCATTGGTGCCAAGCTCCTTATGCTTTTTCCGTTCTCGCCTCTCACGTTCCTCTTGCAAAAGCCTTTTCCTCTCTTTGTCCTGCTTGTTCGAGACGACGTTGCTCATAGCAGCTGCTGCACCAAGGAAATTAGGGTGGTTGGTATTGATGTATGCTCGCTGTATAGAGATCAGAGACTCCACGTAATTGGAGGCAGGTCCGAGACGTTCACGGAGGAGGTCTGAGACAACCTCGATAAGCTTGGCTTGTAGCCGAGGGAATCTTGACAATTCTGTGGATCCACATGTATGACATATCTTGATCAATTCCTCATAGACGAGCTCCACACACCTTTGACTGGGGACCTCCAGAAGCTTGATTTGGGGTTTGACCAGAAGATCAAAGGCAAGCTCCGGGACGAAAAGACTGGGTCGCGGTCCAGTGGAATTTCGAATTGCTGTTCTAATATCGAGAGCGGATAGATTTGTGGTGGGGTCTATTGTTTCTAGGGAGTTTCCGAACACCGAGTTAAAGATGTAGTAGATCCTGGCACCTCCACAGAGTTCCTTTGTGGATATCTCTGTTGATGTACCATCTATTGATGATATAAAGGAAGAGGCAAATCGAGTCATTAGTTGTAAAACTAGAGACCCTCTGTGTTCCTTCCCACTGAAATGCATGTCTCCGTAGCTGGCGAGTTCTTGTTGCGTTTGTCCCATCAATGTGTTCAACCGGGCTTTGATATCTGGCAGCCTCTCTCTGATGTGGGCCATTAACGTCTGATTCAAGCTCTTGGCCAAAAATTGAGTCCCGCATCTGTTGGCCATATTCCTGTACGCTGGGTGGTGTTTGAAGAAGTCCGCCTCCGACTTCAATGCTTCTGCAAGAGACTTATTTCCCTGGATGTCTTGCTGTGAGCGGTTGACAACTCCTATAAACCCCAGCTTCAAGGGGTATACCCGCCCTGAGAGAATATCAAGAGCGTTCGTTCCATGGTCCATAAGATCAATTTTCGTCAGGACTCCAATCGTCCTCCTGCCCAGGGGATCCACATGGCGGGCGAGTTTCAAGGCCTCAGAGTTTACAATATCGACGTTCGCAGGTGAGACAGCCAGTATGATACTGTTTGGCTTGGCAATATATTCCGAGATGAGGTTTCGAGTCTGCTTTTCGATATCGGTTGGTTGATCTCCAATTGGAACCTGTGAGATTTGAGATCAGCTATTGACTCTTCAGCTTCACAGCATATTTGGAATTTCTTACTTTTGTCAACCCAGGCAGATCCACCAATGTCAAGCTCAGGACATGTGGAGAGTATATTTTGAGATTTATAGGTGACCGATTGATACCCTTGTTATTACCAGCAATCCGGGCTGTCTCGTTCTCTATTTCCCGCTTGACATCTTGAAATTCTGTGAATCTTCGATTAGGTATGTGGTGGAACTCCGCCCATTCTGGTTGTGTTGCAACAGCATCTGCTGTATGTGCTTCTGGGCCATCTTCATCGCTTGGGACATTGATGAGCTGGAGAATGAGGGGTCTTCGAGTGACGATCCCGCTACCACGGGGAAGGAAATCTCGACCGACGATGTTTTCGAGGACTGAAGACTTGCCCGAGGATTGGGAACCTACAACGACCTTGAGGGGCAAGAGTTAGTAGAGTCTAATGTAAAAACGGGGAGTGTTCCGTACGATCTGAGGGAGATCTAGACTGTCATTGCCGATAGTATTGAAGACTAGATCCTGCAGCTTGTTGACTATCCCCAGCAAGTCCTCACCGAGAGCTGCCATGGTGTTGATGATGGAGATTGTAAAGCCGGCTAGAGAGGGAGATTTCAGGCGAGTTGATGCGTCGCGTTGGGAATTCGGAACGAGCTCGACGACAAAATGAGAGACCGGCGCGTCAAGGTGCCACTGAATGGGTATTCGGGAGGATCCCAAGAGGCACGTTTTGTTGCGTGGGACACTGGATGTGGTGGGTTTTGTTGATAATGCAGTTATTTACTTCCAAGATTTGTAGTTATGCGATGGTGTCGCTCGGATGCCAGGCCCGACCAGGCTTAGCCACTTGTGGCGGATGACGGCTATGTGCTGTATCTCAGTGACAACAAACTCTTTCACTAGAAAGTTCGAAAGTCAAAGTGGATTAAAACCTCGATTCATTGGTACTATACTCCATGTGAAGAAGGTATCTCTTTTTCCTTGCACACTTCAACGGATTCCTTTTATCTGAGGCATTCTAGTATCTATTCTAAGCCCCTGGATTCCTCGGGAAGCTTAATGTGATAACAACAACGCACATGGTGTCCCAGCATTTATTCCAAGCAGTCACCAGGACAGTACCGGGACACTTTCTAGTTATCTATCTAGAGGGCGTATTAAAGAAATTGATCTCTCCTTATAATATCTACTTTACGGCTTTGAGTTCTCAGACTAGACCACGTTTCCAAGCCTTTCCATGTCTTGTTGCTAGTTACTATTGTGTAGTTTGCGAATGTATGTGTCTTGACTTGGCTTTGATACATTACCCCTATCTTGCTGCCATACCGTCTTGTTACCCAATCCTGGCTATATCAACAGACTGGCTCCAATATTTGGGCATTTATTAATGTCAACCTGGGCAATTCTGGAGATTATCAATTTGATAGAAGTCCAAGTCCATTCTGAAATCACGTGGGCCTCCTGGTATGAGCCAATGAGATGCCTCCGTGACGTATGTTAGAAATTATGCGGGGAAGGAAGCGACAGCATCAATAAGTCAAAATTACTCTTCTAAATCTCAAGTTCATAAGATAAAGTCCACTATAACGTATCTTCTGCCAAACAGCCAGATTTACCTCAAAAAGCTCCCCAGCATTTCAATTCCAATTCCAATTCCATTACAGAATGCAATTGACAACCCTCCCAAGCATCCTTTTTTTGGTCGCTCCCATACTTACCCCCAGTCTTGCCATTCCCACAGACCAAATAATCCTCAACCCCTCTACAGAACCCATCACCAGCTCCAAGAACGACCAGCTCGACCGAGTCAGACATGCGTAAGTCACTTCCACTCCCACCGAACTTCAACTCACGTTACTTACACACTATATAGCTTGAAGAAAGCCTCCATCATCCCCGACATAGTCGATGACTTCCACCCAAAATGCTTCATTCTCCCCACCTACGGCCACGGCAAACATTCACAGCCCATTTTCCCAGGCAAGAAGCTCAAAGTATCCAAGACCAAGGAAAAGCCTTCTCTCAAGGTGTATTGTCCGGACATGAAGTCTACGACCGGCCTGACAATTGCACTTACGGATCCGGATGCGCCGTCGAGGGGATTTCCGAAATGGAGGTAGGTTATTAGGAAGTAAAGCCCTCCTTATCCGGTCCGGACGTGCTTTCGAAGTTTCTACTTTACTTGAATTAACGAAACTCTTGAAAGAATAATCGCTGACTTTATTTACCTACAGTGAAATGTGTCATTGGATCGCACCAGTCTCCGAAGCCGTGAGACTCCTTGAATCAGATTTTGCCTCGAGATTCGAATTTGATATCGATACCACAAAAGTCGAGGATTTAGTCAAATGTAAGACTAGCCTTTCTTCCCGTTCCATTCCATCTCATTCCCCTACCTAACTATAAGATATCAATGAAATCCTCCTAACCCTTGCATGAAATCAACAGACAAAGCACCAGGCCCACCCCCAAGAACAGGCTACCACCGCTACGTCTTCATCCTCCTCGAAGGCCCCAACACAAATCTCACCCTCCCAGAAACACGCCAACACTGGGGAACCGGTAAGGAAGGCCATGGTGTTAGAGATTGGGCGAAGACGGAAGGGTTAGTGGTCGTTGGAGGGAATTATTTCAAGGAGAAGCAGTGATTAATTGATACTAATTGTGGTTTTAATGATGATGGATAGGCAATGAGTAATCAGGGGAAATTAGGGAAGAATACCTACCTTACCTAGCCTAAGCAGGTAGGCAGGTATTAGGGGAATAGCTTGGCTTTTCGCTTGTTAGTTTGGTGGAAAGGGGTTAATTGAGACGGGAAAGCAAAGAGTCAAGAATGAAAAAATGCCATCACGAAATTATGACCATAATATATCTGGAATTTCCATTCCTTCTAAATGAAAACAATCCACTGCATTCCAAATACATCGTAAAAACCAAAGGAATTTTTCATAAAATACCACCCATGCCTATGCCCACGCCCACGCCCACAATTACAAATCATCCACTACCACCGCTGCTGTCCCTGCTGCTGTGGCTGTCCACCATACTGTCCCTGTTGCTCACCATATTGCGGAACCTGTCCCTGTCCATGCCCAGGATGACTGCCCATATTGAGCGGCGGCCCTCCACCTCCACCTGCACCTGGCTGCGGACTATTCCCATATAAACCGCCCGCATGCTCCGCATGATGCATGCCCTGGAAATGGCTATGGTGCGGTTGATTTAGGTTTCCGGAATGCTGTGGTGGTTGGCCGTAGGATGGGGGAGGAGGGGCGTAGGCTGCTGAGGGGCCGGTTTGGGAGGGGGGCCGGGGTATTGACCTGGTGGGGGTGGATATTGCTGTTGCTGGCCTGGAGGTGGGGGATATTGCCCGTGGCCTGGTTGGTGTGGTGGGGATGCGTATTGACCGGGTTTTCCTTGGCCTTGGGGTTGGTATTGTTGATGCTGTTGCTGGTGGGATGGCGGGTGGAGGAGCCGTAGGAATCTTGGTGTTGGATTCCGCCGTAAGGGGGCTGGCCTGGTGGTGGGGAACCGCCGTAGCTTGAGGATTGCTGGTGTTGGGGGGCTCCTCCATAGGATGGCTGTGCGGGGGCACCATAGGAGGGGTTTTGGCCGCCGTATGATGGTTGGGAGTCGTGGTGTTGTGGTTGGCCGTGCTGTGATTGAGGGGGTGTGTTGTAGGATGTGTGGGAAGCTCCGCTAGGTTGGTAGGAACTTGGAGGTGCGGAGCCGGAGTAACCTCCTTGTTGACCAGCTCCGTGCTGAGAATAACCATACTCGTTGCTTCCTCCTTGCTGCTGCTATCAGCGGCATTAGTATATACTCTGGCTATAGAGCAGGATTTCAACATACTTGACCATGATGTCCACCAAACATTCCCCCGATATTCCCCATGAATCCACTCGCCCCACCGCCATGCTGCTGTTGCTGCGCACCAGAATAGTTCCCAGATTGCTGAGAATTATTCGGCTTCTTCCCACCTCCAAGTAAGCTTCCAGCCAAAGCACCCACAATGCCCCCCGCGCCTCCACTGGAACCACCACTTCCCCCAGACGACCCGCCCCCAAGAAACGAGCTGGCAAGTCCTCCCAGCCCACCTTGGCTCTGCTTCTGCTTCTTTCCTCCACCCATCAACTGGTTCATGGCAAAAGACTACATTCTGTCAGCAGCCCGAACCCCCAACCAACAAAGCAGAAACGTACCGTCAGACTCCTATCCCCCGAATATGGCTCCACCGTCCCGTCCGCATGCTTAATACTCTGCGAGCCATCTGGATTCTGGATGATATTCAAGTCTTGCGGACCCTCACTAGGCGTTCCATACGGATGTTCCAGTCCTCCTTGCGGAGTAGCTTGGGGCGTGGGACCTGTAGGCGCAGCGTGTGTTGGGGTATCCCATTGCGAAGCGCCGGTGGAGAGTTGCACGAAGTAGTATTTCTTGGACATGCCATCCCATTGCGCGATCCAACCTTCGGGGAGAGGGGGTGGGCCATACGAGGGGCCTTCTTGGCCGGGTCTGTAATCAGATTTCTTGTTAGCTTGGCGCGATATGAATAGAGAGATAGTGGGGGATGGGCGCACGTTGATGGACCGGTCATGGTTGTTTTGCGCGTAACAACCCGATTCTTGCGGTTTCGAGAAAGGAGGAGGAGGGAGGGGAGGAGAGACAGAGATGATTGTGAAGGAGGGATGCCTTTATGTGTGGGTTGGGCCGCAAAGAAAGTTGCGAACGTCCGTCTATACGGTGCGTGGAGAGAGGCTGTGCTTGCCCCTCGATAATCAGCCACACCTGACTGTATTCAGCTGCGTAGGGATAATGACTTTGCCATCACTACGGGTATTGCACGCGAGATGACTTGTTGCCTACTTTAGCTATAAGTTCGAGTTTTATTATTATTTTTGGTTCCGCAGAGTGGGGTAGTTGAGTGATAGCCGTCTCAAGCGCAAGTGAAGCTTGAGATGTGAAGGAGCCATAGATATGCCCCACCCCGATCAACTCGTAAATGGCGTCACTGCGGGAGCTACCCTAGGTATAGTAGGTAATAGGATCTTTGAGAATCAATATATTTCAAAACTTGTATCTCAAGATATTCTCCAGGACTAGTCTTCTTCTCATTGACTTTATTGTATTGTTACACTGTTCGTTTACTCAACATGGCCGGTGATCATCCAGATGCGCAACTCTTCCCTAATGCCACCGGGGCGGCCGCAGCTATGGTGAAAGCTCACCAAGAAGAGGAGCCACTGAAACTGTATTCGGGATGGGTATCTCCAACCCCTTCCTCTCTCACAATAGTTCTCTAAGTCAGCACTAGTTCTGTCCATTCGTTCAACGAGTTCTCCTGGTACTTTTGGAGAAGAACATTCCCTTCCAATACATCGAAGTGCGTCGCCAGTCCAAACGCCTTCGACGTATACTGACCAACAAACTAGGTGAACCCGTACCATAAACCGAAGTCTCTCCTCGATTTGAACCCTCGTGGACTAGTTCCGACTCTTCAATATGATGACAAACCATTGTACGAAAGTACCGTGGTTTGCGAGTTTCTTGAAGAGGCATATCCTTCGGCTACTCCCAAGCTGGTCCCCTCTGATCCATACACCAAAGCCCGGATGAAGATATGGGCTGATTTTGTTACTTCACGTATCATCCCTGCTTTTCATCGCTTTCTGCAATACCAGCCCAAGTCTGCTTCTGATACTGGTCTTGAGAAATTCCGCCTGGAATTCGTCGAGCAGTTAAAGCAATTCACACAAGAGATGGATCCTGAAGGTCCTTATTTTCTAGGGAGAGATCTGAGTCTCATTGACTTGGTCATTGCCCCGTGGGTGGTGCGACTTTGGGTCTTTGACCATTTCAAAGGAGGCATCAAATTGCCAAAAGAAGAGGCTTGGTCCCAAAGGTTCGAAAAGTGGCAGAAAGCGGTAGAGAACAGGGACAGTATCGTCAACTCAACGAGTGAGCGGCAACATTATTTGCCGATTTATCAGCGATATGCTGATGATGTCGCAATGTCTGAATTGGCAAAGGCCACGAGGGAAGGCAAAGGTGTGCCTTGAATATGGAAATGCATTTGCTGTTGGATCTTTGCGCTCTCATCCTACTAGTATGACATAGACATCTTCTTGTAATTTACGAAGTTGCCTTTTTAGCTGCTCTGAGGCTTCGTTTATCAAGTGTTCCCATCTTTGAATAAACAGCGCGGGTTACCACACACAGGAGCTGTCGAGACAGCACGGTGATGTGACGAAGCAACTCGGAATAGAGAAGAAAGGTTTTGAGACCTATATCTTCTTTTTCTCTTCATTTGCATCTTGTTTCGCCAAGTTCTCGAACCAACTACCAACATATTTGGACAAATACCAGCCTCCAATTGCAAGCAGGACAATATAAGCAGCTGTAGGAAGCAGCGATCGAGGAAACACATTGAAGATAAATGGGTCCAGGATAATATCAACAAAGACTGGGGGCACATTGTTCATGATAGTCTTGTTCGTAGTGTAGTAATCTGCAGCTGCAAATACCTGCAGAAACAGGGTTGAAGAGAGGTCGTTAGCATCACGCTCTGCTGTAGGTTTTCGAGAGATGCTGGGTTTCTCATCTGCAATTTGAGTTGGTTCAGACTGTCGCCCTTCCGAGTATTGTGCAAGGGAAGTAATCAATTCGGGATTTTCGAAAACTGTAGGTAAATCGTATGTCTCGAGACGAAAGGACGTTGGTTGCTACACAAAAATAAGCTATGAGGTGACACTTGGGCACTGGTACTTACAGTTGCAGCCCAGCAGATCCTGACTTCGTATCGTCTGCCTTCCTCAAGTCTATGCAGCAGATACCAGGACGCTTGTCCATGTTTTAAACTGTCAGTAGGAAATTCTGCGCGGATATGCGTTCTCAAGGTCCAATGCTGGGGTGAGAGAGGTTCCAAATCTAAGTCCTCGAGAGTTGGATGCTCAACTGGAACTTGCAGGCTGCTTGGGCCAAGGAAGATGACTTTTTCGGTATTTGCAAAAACAGTACAGACTTGCAGAAGAAGCGGAAGAAAGTGCCACATGACTGGGGAATGCATCCTGTCTATTGATATCTTTCATAAATGTTGTGTTTCTTACAACCTCCAAGCCAGATAGCAATTGAAGAAGGAAGCTTGGACCCCTATCCCAAAGAAGTACTAGCGGCCTTCACGTCTGTTGATGCGGCAGCTAGCGGGTGCAGGCGCGAACACGAATAACGACGCTCGGGTGCTATCCACAAGCGAAATATAGGTCTCAATCAATAATCCCTCCTTCCCCACTATCAACCTTCCACTTGCACCTCAAGACCACCTACCGTCCCTCTACAACCACCTTCAAGACCTTTCGCAGATATCTTGTTCTCTCCTCTACATCCTCAACTCTCTATAATCTACAGTCCGTCACCATGAGAGAAGTCATCTCCATCAATGGTATGTTTATATTCTCCTTTTTCTCGACGCGCCAGTACACCGCCTGTCCAACACGTCCTATAATCTCAACAAATCGACATTGCTAACTTTATCGTGTCCATATAGTCGGTCAGGCTGGTTGCCAGATTGCAAACTCTTGCTGGGAGGTGAGCTTCAACTTCGACAGCAGAGCAACATCTCTCCCGTTGCTTTGTTGACATAGGGGTCGTTCTGGCGTGACTAACGGTTTTTTTTTTTTTACTATAGCTTTATTGCCTTGAGCATGGCATTCAGGTACGTCTAATTCCTCATCTCCGAGTCTAAAGATATCCCCTATCGACTACGCATAGTTACTAACGCGTTATTCCCCTACAGCCTGATGGATACTTGACTGAGGAGCGCAAAGCCGCCGATCCGGATGAGGGTTTCAGCACTTTCTTCTCCGAGACTGGTAAATACCTTCACATACATCACCCTACAAACAATAACTGACATGTAATCGCGTCACAGGACAAGGCAAATATGTCCCCCGAACCATTTACTGTGATCTCGAGCCCAATGTAGTCGACGAGGTCCGAACAGGTACATACCGCAGCTTGTTCCATCCCGAGCAAATGATCACTGGAAAGGAGGATGCCAGCAACAACTACGCTCGTGGTCACTACACTGTCGGAAAGGAGTTGATTGACCAGGTCCTGAACAAGATTCGCCAAGTCGCGGACAACTGCTCTGGTCTTCAAGGTTTCCTCGTCTTCCACTCCTTCGGTGGTGGAACTGGTTCTGGTTTCGGTGCTCTTCTTATGGAGCGTCTGTCAGTCGACTTCGGCAAGAAGGTCAAGCTTGAGTTCTGTGTTTACCCAGCGCCTCAAACTGCCACCTCGGTTGTTGAACCATACAACTCGATTCTTACAACACACACCACCCTCGAGCACTCCGACTGTTCTTTCATGGTCGACAACGAGGCTATCTACGACATCTGCCGCAGAAACCTTGGTCTTGAGCGCCCCAACTACGAGAACTTGAACCGTCTGATTGCTCAAGGTATTTAGCGTCCCTATATCTATAAACCCCTCCTAACATCGTCTAGTTGTCTCTTCCATCACCGCTTCTCTCCGTTTCGACGGATCCCTCAACGTTGATTTGAACGAGTTCCAAACCAACTTGGTGCCATACCCACGTATCCATTTCCCTCTGGTCGCCTACTCCCCAGTTGTTTCCGCCGCCAAGGCATCCCACGAGGCAAACTCTGTCCAGGAGATCTCCATGTCATGTTTCGAGCCAAACAACCAGATGGTGAAGTGTGATCCTCGAAACGGAAAGTACATGGCAACTTGCCTCCTGTACCGCGGTGATGTTGTCCCCAAGGATGTTCACGCTGCTGTCGCCACTCTCAAGACGAAGCGCACTATCCAATTCGTCGACTGGTGCCCAACAGGTTTCAAGATTGGTATTTGCTTCCAGCCTCCTCAGATGGTCCCCAACGGTGATCTTGCCAAGGTCAACCGTGCCGTCTGTATGCTTTCCAACACCACCGCCATCGCCGAGGCCTGGTCCGCTCTATCTCACAAGTTTGATCTCATGTACTCCAAGCGTGCCTTCGTACATTGGTATGTCGGTGAGGGTATGGAGGAAGGTGAATTCTCTGAGGCTCGTGAGGATCTTGCCGCACTTGAGCGCGATTATGAGGAAGTTGCTACGGATTCCATGGAGGGTGATGAGGGTGCCGAGGCTGAGTACTGAACTCTTGCTTAGCTAGCTTTGCATGTTTATCTCGTGTAGAATTACATACTCGAGGGCAGATTTGGCAGTTGTTTTGGGCAAGATGGATACTACAATAGCGATGCGATGCTTCTTTTCGGAGTGCTGGAGCTCAGGTTGATAGCAGTCGTCTTGTCCTTATTCTCTTTTCAGTTGCGCTAGCCGTTTTCTTTCTTCAAAAGAATGGTTCGCAATACGTTCCTTGTAATTCAGGCAATCAATAGTCAGTCAACGACGTCCATAGTCAATGTCTGGAGCATTAAGTTTTTGTGAAAGTGATCATGTACTTTTCAGTCGTAGTGGGCAGGACAATCCCTTTATACATTTTGGCGTATGTGTATTCCGTATTTATGAAATTTATGTATCCCAGGCGTTCTATATTTACCACAAGTGCGAAGTGCAACAGTTGGTTTCAATACCGCCCGCTTCAGCTACGCGTAAGAAGTACGAGGCTTGGTCCACCAGTGGCGGCTGCCAGCCAGCGTAACAGTACGTGAAGCAAGTAATAATAAACAAAACATGCAGCATGCAAGTACAATTCTATATTTAAATTTGTGACTGCGACGTGCAACAAAAACATATTCAATGTAAGATGAATTGATTGATTGATCGTACCGTTATTCTGGTAGTGGTGGTGGGGGGAGCTGAGAGGTGTTGGTGTGTGTGTGGTGGCTAAGAATAGATGGAGGAAGGAACGAAGGGAAGCCGTGCTTAGATTGTTTTGGTATACAATTCGCGAGCGAGTGAGGCTCCTAATTGGGATTTAACGAGGTACTTTTACGAGTATTAGGAAAGGATTTGGGAAATGCTAGCTTTATTAAGTTTTGCTTGCAGATTTTTTATTGAAACACATGTCTGTCTATTTATTATTCATGGACGATGAACACCTCACGAGTGGAACACTCTTTATGGACATCTCAATACCTAAGCTTTAGTTTAAGTACGTAATTCTTATTGCATTACTTGAGGTCTTAGATGCGTTCGTTTGTAGGACTTGTATCGTTAACGTTGAATTATTCTCTTTCCATCATACCTACCTACCATTAACTACTCTTTCCACCTCCTTCCAAAACAAAGTCTTACTACTTACTCTTCAGCAGAATCCCCCAAGCTTCTGCTTTCTTATCTAATTTCTAGTTCTCTTAGATCCATCCATCATCTTCACCTGCCGAACTCTTAAACTGAAAGCGCGGAAAGCCAATCTAACCCGCTCTCCCCACCTCTCATCTCAATCCCACAACATCCATCTCTAGACTGTCTAGTAGCACTCTGCAGCCTCACCTCACCAACCCCCCCGATCGCCCTCAAAGCAACATGCTCAGCAACACAATACACAATCATCGACCCTCACCTTTTCCTTTTCCCCGATTGAAGCGGTGGGGTGCAGAAGGGGGGCTGAGGGTTTCGAAAGCGTGTTGGAGGAAAGATACACGGGATCTAATGCCTCTGGAAATGCAATTAGATCTCATGCCGGAACTAGAATTGTGCGCTACTCAAGTCTACAGCGCTGGTTTCCTCGTGGCTAAAATTGGTGGTGGTGATAACGACACATTTTGCGGTGCATCCTCAGCTAGTTGTTACTACCAGAAAGCTTGCGAACTACCTATGTGGCTGTTTCCAGCATCGTGTTGTGTTGTCCAAGCTCCCAACGAGCCACACCATCGCGGCGCCTTTATTCGTCCTGTATAAACTCTGACTGCCGCATGGAATGCTGAATGTCCTTCAAAGCTCTGCTGTATTGTGTAGCATCTCGCGAAGATTGAATGAGGTAGTCCGAGATATGCAGCATCACCACCTTACAGAGATTGCAGGAGATCTCTTTCAAACAGTTAAAGTTATCTAACTCTGCAAGAAGAATTTGGAATTTGGCTGGAGCTCGGTTCGGAGGTTGAGAATACCACCGATGAAAGATATAATGAGTGCATGATCCCTGTTGCTGAGATTCAACGTTCTTATTGGGGTTGTACTTGGAGCGATGATGCTTGGAAGATCCATTGCAGTACTGACTGTCACCTGAGGGTTTAAGATAGAGATTATCTCATAGGAGTGAGGATTCTAGCATCTCTATATAGCCAGGAAACTTGCCAGCACTTACTGCCTTACTCTTTCGAAGAGGTTCAAGGCTCCATCACTTCGATGGCACAGGATGGATGGGTTTAGACAATGCTAAGTAATAATGGCTATCAAATGAGGACTGCAGAGCTAGTGCAGTAGAAGCCAATCGGCACCTGTACTGGCCGCAGTGAAAAACAAATAACTCGGTGAGCGTTTTGAAGTGCTCGGTTTTCATGTCAAGTGCAAGTTCATGGAGTGTTCCGCTCAAATACACCTCCTCAAAAGGCCAGCAAATATTCATTAAGCAGACTGAATATAACGCTGCTGTCGTAGAATACAATATCGACTGACATTAAACTATGCACATTCTCATTCTCATCCAAGCCACCCACCCTTTCCTTCTTCTCCACTTTCATCTCCATCATCAACGGGTATTATGACTGACTAGCAAGGTAATTCGCAGCCTAACAGAGTCAGCCTCCAGATCTTTCCTCGAATGAAATCAAGCAGAAATCAACTCACCCTTTCCAAATTATAATCATACTTTTCCAGCGCCGCCAGCGCTTCTTTACGCGGATAACCCATGCCCGTCAAATTCTTCAGAATCGGGTCATCATGCACGCCCGCCTCCGTCAGCGCCCTTCCAATCTCCGGCCTCGCAGGTCTAGCACTATTGCCATTCGGCTTCGGTGCATCTAAGCTTGAAGTCGGAACAGAAGCTGGTGGTGCTGGTTCAGCAGCAGCAGCCGAGGGCCCATCCAGACCCGCAAAAATCGCATCCCAGTCATGATTATCGTTTGTCACTGCATTTGCGTTGGGAGCAGGCTGCGTAGATTGAGGCGATTGCGTGAAGTCCCCAAATGCGGCGTCGTTGCCTCCGAAAGCGTTTTTGGTGTGCGGGGAAATGGAGTCGCCGCCTTTTGATGTTGGGGGGCTATCGAAGACTGGGTTAAAGTCGTCGAGCCCGGAACGGTCGAGAGCGGAGATATTGGCGAAGTCGTCGTCGGCGTCGCCTTCCTTTGCATCTTCGAGATCATCAAACTCGTCAAAGTCATCGTCGAATGGTACTTTGGCGGGAGGGGCGGGCTGCGCGGATACTTGGGGAGCACTGAATGGTGTCTGGCTGGTTGTTGTGGAACTTGCGGGCTCGGCGGAGATGTTGGGGGGTGAGGTTGGGATTTCGCGAGATGGGAGGAGGCCTATATATTGTTGTGCCTCTGTCTGGGCTTGGTCTCCGGAAGAGACAACTCTGTCGTAGACCGGTGGAGGGGCTTGTGCTCCAGGAGTTGGAGGATTTGTAGTGGCCAGACTTTCGCTTGTTAGGGAATGAATTGCAGCTGGTCTTGCTGAAAGTAAATCATTCGTCGCATCACCAGATGGGGCCACTTGTGTAGTTGGCTGTTGTCCAGAGCTTTGGTTTCTAGTGTGCGCTGGGGATGCTGGGGCAAAATCATCATCAAAACCTCCACGTTCACTGGCACTATCACTATCATCGTCATGCTCTAATTCAGCAATAGGCGGGAACTCTTTGTTGAAGACAGTCGGAGCTGCGGCAACCGAACCAGCTGCAGAGGAACCAGTATTGGATCGCTCCTGGGGTTTGGGAGTAGTGCCAAAACCAGCAAAAGCAGAATCGAAATCATCTTTTGCAGTTCCAGAGCGGACCGGCTCTTTAGGAAGACCAAATGGATCAGCCGCAGCCTGCTCACTCAATGTGCTCCCTCCAGTTGGGGTTGCAACAATGTGAGAGGAGTTTGAGTCTCCGGGGAAGGCGCCTGGCATGGAGTCCTTGGTCGGGCTTGTTGCAGGGGAAGCAGTAGAATGACGATCAAGACCTGGAGATACTGCTCTTACATGCTCAGCTGGGCCTGCACTAGATGAACCGGTTGGGGTCGTGCCCATGTAATTCGTAGGCGTCTCGGCACCTGTAGAATCTTCCCCAAATCTGCTGTTAGGCGCTGAGACTTGTTGAGACGAGGTGACAGAGTCGCTATGCTCTGGGAACGGTAGGAAACTAGAGCTGATTTGTCGGGACTCGGGCGGAGGAGGTGGGAAGCCAGTACCTTGGGAGAGTACACTGGTTTGAGGAAGCGGGCTTGCATGGGGGAGCTCTCGATTGGATATTGCAGGTGAAGTTCTTGATGGTGGTGAGAATTCATTACCGCTACCAGTGCGATTGTGAGAAAAAGAGCCAGAGGCACCCGAAGGGGGCCGGATGTCTGTATCATGCTTGAAACTTGTAGGCGGCGCAGATTCCTTTGCAGTGGAGGCCTCACCAAAAGCGGGACCGAAAACGTTCTCAAAGGATCTGTCCGGCTGGGGTGGAGACGTAAAGGGCGAGTTTGGTAGTTCTGATGAGCTTCCTTGACGGCGAAAGAATGGATTGTTGGCGCTTATTGTAGAAGGAGTTGGACTTGCAACCTGACTCTGACTTGGTACGGGACTTTGACTTTGCACTTTAGCTGCAGCGGCCAAAGTCTTCGTGTCTTCTTCAATACTCTTGTTCAATTCTTCGGCCTCGGCCTTCAATTTCTCTCTTTCGGCTTCATTAGTCGCGAGTTGCTTTTTATTAATGGCCACCAGACCTTTTTGCTGACGAGCATCGGATCTCAATTTTTCCAGCGATGGCTTCAATTGTGAAATCTCGGTGTTAACGACCCGCATACGCTCTTTCAGACTGGCATTTTCTTGTTGATCGGCTTCAAGTGCCGTGACAGTCTGTCTGTGCTGGTTCTGGAGATCTTGGAAGGTTCCTTCGATCATAGCAATTTCAGTCTGTAGCTTCTTGGTTTCGTTTTGAGACGCGGTGAGTCGTTCTTTCAAGCTTCTGACATCCTTCACTTCTTGCTCGTAGAGTGTTCTAAGCTGCGATAAACGTTGCTCGAATTCCTGCTTCTGGGAACCCGCTTGAGTCAACTCGTTCTGAGACGTCGCTCGCTGACCTTGCACCTCTTGCATCTGCTTCGACAACGATCCCACTTGGTTTGACAAATTTGCAAGCTCAGAGGTCTCGCTTGTCAATTTCCTACTGATCTCAGGATCATTGTCTCCTAGTAGGTCATCCGCTGCAGAGCTTTGCGGCTGCACATTTCTTTGTTGTAATGGACCTGTGTTATTGGACCCACCAGTATTGTTGTAACTCAACGCCTGTCCAAATGTCGAAGTTGGGGCGAAAGGTGTGAAGATATTAGATGCTTGTAGTGAAGAGCTCTGGGTTGGTGAACTAGGCGTTATGGGGGATCTACTGCCAAACGGATCGTTACTCACACCGAATGACGCAGACCCACCAGTAGATAGAGGCGCTTGGGTTGGCGCAGGGGCCGGCCCTGAAAGTGCATCGAGGCCAAAAAGATCTTCTGCAGCTGACTTGGGCAAGGTCGGGGGTGGTGCCTCAAACACTGGGGCAGTGGGAACTGCAGCTGGTCTGACCTGGTGTCGCATGCTTGGTGGGATCAAATTAGGGGGTAATGTTGAGGGGAGCGATTCCCGTCCATCACGCTTCCCCCGTTGCTGTCTGATGAGATACATAGCCACTGCAAATTCATCTTTGGTCAAAACACCCGCTGAGTTAATGTCTGCAAGATCCCAAATTTGTGCCAAAGCCTCTTCGGGAAGCTTGGATTCGCTGAAAAATGGTACGGCTTCATCTCCAGTGATATATCCTTTGTTGGTTTTGTCCAGGGGGTAGTAAATACTGTCAAACTTGGCCTTATCCCCAGGAGTTATAGCCCATGCTCCACCCGAACCAGAGTTTTGAGGAAACTGGGGAGGAGTATTGTACACAGCGGGGTTAAGTGGGCTTCCACTACGTTGAGCACCTAGTGCACCGCTGAACTGCCTTGGGATAGGTGCCATGCCCGAGGATTGTCGGCTCGGCATGCGTCTTGCTGCGGCCTCATATAAACCGGCAGGAAGCACATTCGGAAGCCCTCGAAGTGCCCCAGATTTGAAAGAGGCCAATAAGTGCATGGCTATCACAAATTCTGTGGATTGGAGTGACCCCCTTTGTTCAGTGTCCGCCAAGTTCCATATTCTTCCTAAAATTTCATTCGGAAGCCCAGCACGCTCGAAGATTTGCTTTGCCTGCTCTCCTGGGAGCTGTCCATTGACCGCTCCCGACTTCTCAAATAGAGAAGCATATTGTGCAGCCTTGTCTGGCGTCAAAGGAGGAACTCGGATTGGTCCGGAGCCGCTTCTCTGTGGTTGTAATGCGCTTGGTGGCGGACCGGGAGGGGGTTGAATCGTTGTTGGACTTGCTCCGGGGACAGAGCCGGCATCGAATTTAGGAAGGGGACCAGCTCGAAGTGCTAGCTCAGGGGTGGGATCTCGTCCTGCTTGGTAATGTCCAATCAACCTCAATACGATTCCAAAACCCGCTGGTGTCAGTAGGCCCCGGTTCTCCTTATCCGCAATTTGCCATATCTAGAACAGAAGATATTAGAATCGCCTTCTGTGCCATCATACCAGCTGTGATGATCGTTGCGGTTGATATAGAAGGGCGCATACCTCTCCTAAGATGCGTGGCTCAAGCCTTGTCTTCTCAAAGAACTTGACCGCAACTTCTCCCGTCACAACCCCAAGGCCCTCTGTATCTGCCTGTCGAAATAGCTGGCCGAATACGCGCTTCTCTTCGGCTGTAAGATTCAAGCTCGGTGCTGCTGCAGATATGTTAGTCTCTGGAGTTTAGCAGACACAAATATCCCATCTCAAGCTCTACAATAGCTGCTGGTCGAGTGGCCAGCTACAACAAGGTGTCTCCATTGAAAGAATATGTAGATTGTCGAGAAAGTAGGAGCTCTTACTGGGATCTTCGGCCATGGCGTTTCCGCTTTCCGGGACAAGCTCCCTCGATTTCGAAGCGGAAGATATCGAGTAAACAGAACCGGTGTGTGACCTGAAGCTGTGAGGGTGCTGAATAATTATAGAAGAAGGAGGGTGAGGGTCAATTCGAGGTTGTGAGAAGCCGCGGTGGCTGGGAGAATGGGTTGTAGATAGGGTAGAAGGGAGTCGGCTGATGCTGATTGAAGGCTGGGCTGGCTGGTCGCAATTACGAAAGCTTGAGGTTGGTCGGGGCTGTAGCGAGAATGTCTCTTGATTGGCCGAAGCTGTCGGCCAAATGAGGGCAACACCAACAGCAAATTGTTTGGCAGCGATGGAGAAATGCGACACTTGTTTTCAATCAAGTCATTAATCGACGCCGTATTTATTACACAACGTTCAAGTGAGGCTTGCAGGTCACCTGTGGAGGACTTGATGCAGTGAGTGGATTGATTCACAAGAAGAGACGCCGTCGCATTTACAGGATACGTTTATCAATGCAAATCATCACAACCACTCCAATGGGAGGGAGTATTACTTAGTGCAATCCTCGCCCGCCCCAGAGCGTGGGGTGTGGCGTTCTACGAACTACAAACTACGAAGATCCAGAGATCCAGTTGATCCATCAAATCCGCCTCGTTCCGGCGACGGCAGCTCCTCTCTAGCAATCGGGTGGGGAAGCTTTTATCGATATTTCTACTTGATATCCATCGTTCCTATTCATCGAGCCTAGAAGTAATTTCTCGCCAAATGCCTTCAAATTATTGTTCACGTTCTATAATATCCAAATTAGTGCTGCGTTGGATACACGTCACTTTCCCCTTGAGAGAAGTGTCTTCCCTTGGAGGAGGTTTTCATCTACTGTTCTACTCGCTCCTGTTTATTTTTTCGTTCAAAAATCCTTTATTCAAGTTACATGAGCCTATACCCTCGTCCAGAAGTCTTGGTATTGATGGACTTCGATGGCCCGAATGCCATCTATGAAAAAATACCTGTCCAGTACATCGGGTTACCTAGTCTCTGCTATGGAGTAAAAGCGCGAAATTACTTGGAAAGACTTATAATCCGAAGCTATCCAACTACTGTACCTTCAGACTTTGTCATCCGATAGTATTTCGTGGGCTGTCTCGCCAAATGAGATTAGGTTGTACCATCAACATAACATCGCCGCGGACAGAAAAAGTGGCACGAATTTATAATGTCCTAGGCGGCGTGGGACATCAAAAGTCGATGATAACAAGTACCGCTTCTTTTGTCCACCGAAAGACAGCACATCGAGCCCCAGCCTCGGAACATCTCAACCTCGAAGACGCCCTCTGGAAGTTGTTGACCATGATCGCCGTCCACCCTAAACACATGCAGCAGTGTCTTTCGGAGACCCACAGGAAAAACGAGTACATGTATAAAGTGGTCACACGCTAGGAGGTATGCTATGCTATTCTTGAAGTTGTTTTTGGTTTTGTCTTTGACTTCTTCTAACCCAAGATTAGGGATAATCAAATAGGAGATATAAAAAGAAGGGGAGCAAAATGAAACCCATCTCCCCAGTACGCCAAGGGCATGACTTCCTAAGAAGGTCAGGCTTCATTCTTTACCCCGGGTAAGACAGAACTCACTTTGAAAGTTTGAATGAATCCTCAATACTTCTTCCACAGGTTTAGCTAAGATGAGGGGCCTCGCCTCCACCGATCTCTCGGTTCACATAGCTAGAACAACTCGACATTACAATAATGCTGTCTCCTGAATTCCAGTATTACCTCTTTCATCAATATCCACGGTGGTCCCGGTAAAAATGGCGTTGTTTTGCGCATTTGGAGGGACCATATTGATTTATCAATGAAGTCAATACATGCATGAAAGAAAAAATAACGACCGAGAGAATGACAGCAAAAAAAACACACCCTGATGACAAGCAATATCTTCGTGAGCTTGCTTCCTTATAAAGTAAGTATCGGCCGAAGATCGCAACTCTAAGAC
Organism: Lachnellula hyalina; assembly: GCF_007821495.1. NCBI lineage: Eukaryota > Fungi > Ascomycota > Leotiomycetes > Helotiales > Lachnaceae > Lachnellula > Lachnellula hyalina. The sequence goes on from NW_022157313.1 coordinate 23,355, forward strand.
AGCAGAGTCTGTCAAATCCAACGCTCCCCAAGAACTTTTCAATTTCGAATGAAACTTCCAAGACTCTAAGAAATGGGGTGCTCTCTGCTTGTATACAGTTTTGGTAAACGATTAGTAGGTTGAAGATCCTGACATTGGCTTTATACTTATATTAATATCAATTTGTTAGATGAGTGCATAAAAGCAGAACAAAAAGCCGGGCCTTCAAAATACCTACTCGAAATGACGTTGAATCAGCGGGGAAAGGTCGGAAAAGTTCAAATTCAACACACCGCCAGAAAAATTGACAGCGAGCAGACTTTTTAGAAGGAAAAACGTGTCTGAAAAAATCATGCTTTGAAATCTCAACGGCAAATAAGTATGAGTGAGGAAAGCAATAAGGTATATATATCGCACTAATGCCTCCCAATTCCATCCAAGAAAATCCAAAGCTCAAGTACCCAACCAATTTTGCAATCTGGCACACCAACTCCTGCTTATTCATACCCAACCAATCCAAACATAATATAACGAGAAGAGCAAGAGTCGCCACTCCCAAAGCCTAAAATTACCCACGCAATGGAATATCTCATCTAGTATTGTTGCGGAGGAGCCTGGGGAACAGCATCCATCTTCTCCTGTGGAACATATCCACCCGGCGCACCACCCGGCGCCATCTGCAAATAATCGAGCTCCTTGGCCGTCTGGGCAACCTCGCAACAACTACAGCAGAAAGCTGTGCAACACTCGCCGCATCCCGAACCTTCGAGATCTGTTTTTCCGTAAGACATTAGCAGACTGTAATGCTCAAGGTATGCATGTGATAAAGTGATTGATTTGGATTGATGGATGGATTGATGTTTGGCTCAACATACCGTATTTCTGTCTCATGTTACCACGGTCAATCATCTGCAGGAAAAAACCACATCCGCCGACGGCTGCGAGCGCGGCCCATCCAATACACCATGCGTTACAGGTGCTGTATCCTTGGTCACTGCCATATGCAATACGACTAGATCACGGAGAGTTAGTTCTTTTCTGTCCAAGATAGTTTCGGGAGTAGGGTGAAATTAGAGTCATCCTTACTGATGGTTTTTTCCGGAGACGACACAAGTGCAGCACCATGCTTTGAGGCCTGGGAAGGAAAATGTCAGTAATGTGCTTATTTCAGGTATAGATAGGCTCGTAGTAGGCAAAAAAGCGGCACTGCTTTTAAAAGCCCCAGGCGGCATAGGATAACAAAAGTCGATGAAAATAAATGAGGCTTTTCATATCCAGCCTCGACGAGATATGTATAACTTACAGCCGTCGAAAGGAGTGAAGCAGCCGAAAAGAGAGTTCTGGTATGGACGAGGCATATTGGTGGATTGAGGGTACGGTAAATAGGCTAAACCTCTCAGAACAGGAACTAATTCAGTGGACGGAATTGGACGAGTATAATACTATAAAAGATAAAGAAGAGGAGCGTTGAAGAACGCCCCCCTTTTCGGGGGGTCAATAGAGTATTAAATCGTGCCAAAAAGAGGCTTAGAGGTTGGCTGTGCGTTTGATGATGGTAAGGCTGGCACCATTGTGCCGCGAAGGATTGATTTGCGCGCCAGGGGGTATAAATAATGTCAATTGCTAACCTAATGAGGTTCTCGAGGTTCTCAAGGCTGAGAATTTTACTGGATTCTGCATAACGCAGGGGGCTCGTGGATCCAACGGTAACACTTCCTTCGCACAGCCAGCCAATCAGAAGACCGCAATTCCGCCGCCTTTCTCAGCTCGTCAACTGAAATCTTATTTCTTTCTCACTAAGACCCGCTTCGTAAATCTTATTTTAACCCCCTACCTACTACGTGCGGCCGACGAGTTGACAAGTAACTCATACCCCGGTTTTTCTACGGAGTACAGTGAGAATTTACGGTGATAATCGAATGATCTGCTGTCTCTAAATTACTATTCATAGCCACTTAAATTGGCAGATAGGGTATGCACTTCACAACAGGTCCTTTAAACTTAAAAAGGGAATCAAATTACTTTTCTGCCGCACGGAGCAAAATACCAAATAATTGATAATGAAGTCCTTAGTTACTTTCTGCCTACACAAAGCCCCACAGATATCAATTCGGCGTAGCTTGAATGCTGAGCTGCCTAAGCGTTTCTTTTGGAACGGTGTATTCCGAATTGGTCCCAAGCCGTTATGTGGGGGCTGAGGATGAGTTGCCGGTATATATGGGGTTAGATTTAATGTAAGGCTTTAATGTTAAACTTACTCCACATAATCTATATGCTCCAATCACTTGAGAGATATCGTATAGTTACCAGTAGCGTACTACACTGTTAATACCGCCGGAAAGCACGATATATCAAGATGTGCCACATCCCGGTCTGGACTCTGTAGTCTTTAAAGTTTAAACTCAGATATTGGTTTTTCTTTAGAGTCTGACTATGGAGACTACTTAGCGTTGATAGACAAAACCCCTCATACCTCCGTACCTTACGTAGGTAGTCTATGACTGGCTCTTTGACGCTAGTGTAAAAGGTACATAGTACCAATCTTAAAATAAGACTTATCAGCCAGACCCTTACCCCATAAAAGAGCCTATAATGTGTCGAATCCAAGCTCTTTCAGCAGCGCGCGTAATATATAACCATGGCATCAATATGGCCTCTACCATTACGTAAGCTTTAAAAGTTAAAAGAAGAAAAGAGCTAGCTGGGATTCTCAGCAGTGCTTGCTGACTCTGCACTAAATATCGAATCCTTATAATCCTGAAGTCAGAAGTTATGCATAAGCGCAAGCCATTTCTCTGTAGGGCTGAGTAAGAACTCGGCTATAATAAGAGGATGTGAGTCTAAGGGGTAAGCTGAAACGTGCACTTGCACGATGATGTAGGATAAAGTTGAGATAAGGTAGTATAGTAGTTGCAAAGAAAGAAAGCCGTCTGCTTTTTCTGAAGAGCATCGAACTTGAGGAGGCACTCAGCTTTGAGTTTCGAATTTTCAATACAGCTTGTCGGGGCTAGGTCGTTTGATTGCTTTCATTATGTCCTTCGTTATAAACACCGTACCGGAAGCCGCCAAGCGCCAATCTAGTAGCCCTGTACAATCAATCGCAGAATGCGGAGAAGGCCACCGAGGAGCTCTCACCTGCGAAGTGAAAACCCCATAGCTGCCAGTCCGACAGTCAAGATTGATAGGGGTAAGGAACTTTGATACAAAAAAGATCCAGAGCATACACAAAACCGAACAACGCTATTCCTCTCTCATGACTCATTACCACCCATGCTCCAATCCTTCAATTATGTCACTGCTGGGAAAGGCTCACCCACAACATTCCGTCTGCGTACCTCAGTCTCATCAAGATCGACCCTGACCTTTCCATTGGCGCCCGTACTCTTCGAAGCTGTAGTCGTAGCCTTCATCTTCTTCCTCTCCTCCTTTGGCGGCTGGAACCTCTTCCTGACAGTCTCGATCATCTTTCCAAACCAGTAGAAATTGAGTGTGTTGAGTATGATATTGCTTCCTAGGTATGTGAAGCCGAGCCACAACGGAACAAACTCTTCGCCGGCGAATCGCATAATATCTCCGTGGATAGGAGCTGCGCTGTGTCCTGCTGCGGCATCTGCTGCCGCGTTGGTGCTGTTGTTCAGGGCATCAAAGTGGATGCTTGCAGCGGCTGGCTTGTGGTGGATAGCAGCCCAAACATCCTGGTACACTCGAACGGACTGGTATGTACCCCACACAAGACGGCAGCCGAAAAATGTCACTAGAAGTGCTATTCCGTTGTAAAGTTGGGCGCGAGATCCAGTCATGTCGAGTTTGTCAAAGAACCAGTGGAAATTGAGGAAAGGAGAGGATAGCTCGTAGAGGATGAATGTGCAGCCGTAGAAGTTAACGAAAGGTCTCTGGAAGGTTATTAGTAAATGTTCTTCTTGCAGTGAAGCCGCTTTACTTACGAATCCAAAAGAAAATACTACGAGAGCGCAAAAGGCGTGGGCAAGCATGCCGGGTCCGAATAGCCGCACGTTCTGAAGGGTAATCACCAAGTCCCAGAGAAAGTACCCGCTGGCCAAGCCCTGTATCATTCCAGCTGCTCCGGTATAGCCCCAGACTCGCTGCTGCCAGTCCATGGCCTTGCGCTCCTCATCTTTCCACATCACATAAAGTGCGAGGGAATTGACAAGAGTACTTTGGACCAGCGATACCACATGGACGTCCCAGTTAATCTTCCGCTCCGGAGACAGCTTTGCATACTTGGCTGGGAATAGTTTGCGAGAAGCGATGGGTGCAACAACTAGATTGATGAAATAGTAGAAAATGAAGCTGCCGAGGACTTGGTGGATGTGCATAGGGAGTGTAGTCAGATGAAATGTGTCTGCGAATGGTTGTACGGCCTTGCTAAGCCATGGCGGCGGACCTATAGGAAAGGGATCGTGCATTCTGGAGGTGGAAGGCTGGGAGGTCAGAAATCGGGAAGAATAACCTAAGAAGGGCAAATAAAATAATCCGTTTCTGCTTCCCACCAGGAAGCGTCAACGTCGTATGCGGCTCTTCACTCGTGTATCACGAGAAGTAAAGAGAGAGACGCGGTTGACTCGAGCTCGAGTCCCAACAGAAGCGGAGTTAGGGAATGATGTTCAGCACTAAGCCACTTTGGGTCGACGTTCAGGGGTTATCGTAATCGTGGATGATCGGATATCGCTAAGTATTCGGGGTCTTTCGATGACGGAGTTGTTACTTTTGATACAAAGAATCTGTCGGTTTGTTCGATTAATTCTCTACTTTATGGGAGGTTTGGATTATTATAGTCTCCAACGGACCCCTGGGTGAATCAGAACCACCTAGCCAGCTGAACATGTTTATCTCGGCTGCCTGTCTTACTATGGCACGTGGCATGTGAGTCGCTACAACTGCCCTCCTTGGCTGTATGCGTGACAGCTACCTATGACTGACTATACTCCCCCGGAAAACTGTTGTCCTCTCATGTGGTGGATCATTTATCAAATCTTGATTTGTCCTCCTCTTTGATCTGAATGAACTCGATCCGGTGGCTGCTACGGCCTTACCGAAGACTACAAAGTCTCCAGACTCACCCACATCCAATTCATGATTAAAAGTCGCTCCTGCACCAATCGCTAACTTGGCTCGACTTGATATACATTGCTTACATAGTATTAGCAATACTCTGCATACAAAGCGTGTCTCCGGAGACTTACTAGCAAAACCTCGGCGTCTTTCTTTGTTCCAGCCTGCAAATTTACGTTAGTACTGTCTGAATGAGAACAATTTGGAGTTCGACAGGTGTTTATAACGTATCGAACCCCTCGATACGTTTGGAAGGATTGTCAAAGTCTCGAATGTGTCCGAATGATGACACGAAAAAAAATGCTCGCAGAAGTTGCGTACCTGGTATATTCCAACCCCAATGCTGGCAAGGGCAAGAGGATCGCAACTCCCGTAGGGTGTGAAGGCATTACCAACATTATTGATACCTATGGCTCCGTTGAAGCCATATTCTCCAATCATTTGCGGAATTTGAAGTGTGCCTCTGGGCCTTTCACCACCACCAGCCCCTTCCCTTGGTCTTCCCATCATGAAGAGATCGGATGTGGGAAGGCCGACAAATGATATTGGCAAGCCCTGGGATTTCTTGGATATATTGAGCCACTCGGCTTTATCAAACAGTGTTAGCCGGCTGCAGTGACCGAATACTATGGTTCTAAAGTCTGGGGAATCCAAATCCGAAGGCCATCCATATCTGCGTAGATAGTCGATGGCCACAAGGACTACGCTTTCTTGTGTTGGATCAAGGTTGTAATCGATATGAAAGTCCAAATGTAGCTTGTGATCCTTCGCCAAGTTTATGGCGTACGAGACGTTTTGATCTTGGGTATGAAGGTCCTTTTCCACGTAAGGAGTAGACCCAAATGCATCGACTCCTTCCATCCCAACTGCCTTTTCCAGCAATGACTTCATGGCTTGCCCTTTGTCATCGTAGCTGAAGATTGGATCCTGGGCAAAGACACAAATTTGGACGAAACAGTGATCTTTGAATTCGTCTTTGAGACGGAGGCCAGCCTCTAAACACTTCATACCAACCCCATGGTCTACTTCGACAAAGGCCCTCATATGAGTAACTCCAAAGCTAATCGACTCTTCGATCAAGGCTCTGCCTCTTTCCATGAGATCGTCTACTTCGAATCTAGACTTCGCTGTAGCTGAAACACAATGCGTTACTGGACAGCTCTTATGAAGAGAAATATCAGAACATACTAGTTAACTCCATTGCTTCTGCAAAATCACCCTTCTTTATTTCTAGATCCGCATACTTTGGATATGATAAAAGAAAGCATTTGTCTAGATGTATGTGGGGATGACAGAGACTAGGACCTAGGAATTGTCCAGCTTCTTCAGAGGTATCGATAGATTCGGACAGAGATGATATTACTCCATTTTGGCAACATACATTCCATCGACTGTTGGCCGGCTTTCCAGCCATATAAACGCCTCTGAAGGTAGCGACCTTGTCCTGGCCATTTTGGCGATGGATAGACATTGTTGTTCCCCTTGTATGATTGAGGAGTCAAGAACCTAGTCAGACAGAATCAATTGCACCAGGGCCTCTTTTAATTCAAGAAAGTCGATGTATGTAGATATGCTTGCGGTGGTCACACAAGTGGTGGTGGCTCGGGCCTTAGCGGGGCATTTACGGAGTAGGTAGCTCCAGGAACTAAGGTTCTTTTAGCTGACTTTTAAAAGCCATCTTATTATATACAAGCTAGCATAAAACTTTGCTTATTATTCAGTTTTATCCATTTAAGCCAAATAGGTTCGTTTTATCAGAATCTTAGTATCTTGAAAAGTACATTTGGTTTTGGGAATACCAATTCCACGCTAGACTGCTAGCGTTCCTTCAACTTCGAGAGTTACCTCCGTACATTTACTACGAGCGACTCGAATATTTGACCACCCCGCAACCTCAACCATGGCGGATCCCTTATATGAATTACTAGTCCCCTACTTCGATACACCCTCACCACGACCCCCGCCATCATCCACAGATCAAACCACGATTACTTACCTGTCGCGGCTTTCAACACTCCCCCTCTCCAGTTTAACAACTACCGAGCCCCAATCACTCACTCAAACAACAAACTCACTACTACGCTCCCTACAAGCCCTCTCGAAACGCTCACACAAAGCCATAATCGACTCCTCTACACATCTATCTACTCTAGGCACAACCTTACCTGCCCTTGCTCAATCCTCAGCCTCTCTGCGAGATGCCCTCCCCAAGCTAGACGACGCAGCTATCCACTTCAGCGAAACATATAATCTACGTCCCGAAAATCCCAACCCTCTCCTCGACCGCCGGCGAAAAGCCCTCCTTCTCTCCCGAAACATTGACCGTCTCTCCGACGTCCTCGACCTGCCCACCCTTCTCTCCTCAGCAATATCATCCTCCTCCAACACAGCAGCAAGCACAAATACAAACGCAACCCTAAACTATGCCTCGGCCCTCGATCTCAACGCGCACATCAAGCGCTTACATGGCCTATACCCCGAGTCCCCCCTGATATCAAGCGTGAGTCTACAGGCGGAAACAGCCATGCAAGATATGTGCAGCAACCTGATAGCAAGTCTACGAGCCAACAATCTCAAGCTCGCAAGCGCAATGCGTACAATCAGCTGGCTGCGGCGCGTGGCACCAGAACTCGATCCCGTTCCCGCAAACACCACACTCTCGCTAGGCGCAAGAGAAGGAGCATTAGGAGCACTATTTTTAGTTTGCAGATTATCAAATTTGGACCAAATGCTCTCTGCGCTTTCTCCGCTTCGTGATCTCGCTGATCAAGAAACGGCGAAATTGAGAAATGGGCAAGCGAAAACCGGGAAATGGGAGGGGGGCCAGCAGACGGAACGGTTTTTGAAGAGATATATTGAGATTTTTCGGGAACAGAGTTTTGCGATTGTTAGCATGTACCGCTCTATCTTCCCTCCAGCTTCAGCCAACCCCGTACCACTAGATGAGTTCAAGAGTCTAAAAGGGGAAAGCAGGCAGGAGGATCCGTTGATGCCGTTGCCTAGTGCGTTGGGGACGTTTGCGTTGAACTTGGTGGGGATGTTGGAGGGGACGCTGAGGACGTATTTGCCGAATGTGAGAGATAGGAGTAGTAGGGATAGTTTGCTTACGCAGGTTCTTTACTGTGCGGGGAGTTTGGGACGGTTGGGTGGGGATTTCAGCTTAATGCTTGCGTTTTTAGACGAGGGGGATGGGGAGGAGGAAAGTGATGAGGATGGGGAGTGGGTGGAGGTTATTAAGAAGCATAGAGTGCTGGCTGGGAGGTTGGAGAGTATGGTTGGGGCGAGGGAAGGGTAGTGTAGAGTAGATTTCATGAGTAATGATACTAGATGGCATATTTAGATGGCATACCAGGATGTAGCTGACTGAGAATGAACTCTGAGATTTGCATATCAATCTATCACTCCATTTACCAGCTTTACATGCGGGCGGATAGCTGAAATCCACCTAGTCGGTACTTACAACAAGCAAGCCCCAAAGAGGACGAGGACAAGGACAATCTACGCAGCACTATTTTACCACTACTGCGAGTATAGTAAATAAATCCCCTTATCTTCACATAACGACAATACATTCATGCATGCATTCATTCATTCATCCACCTACTGTACAAGAAAGGGGCGGAAACATGTCCTGTCTCGGTTCCACCTATATCTCCCTCCACCAATAACAGCCAACCTATTACCAAGCATGCATACTCTGGTACGTACCCAAACCACCTACAGCACAGCAACGCAACCCACCATCTATCTACAGTATCTATCTATCTATCCATCATACCTACCCTACATACTATACCTGCAACCCATTTCCTCTCCATCCTTTCCTTTCCTGTCCTTTCCTTGCAACTGACATCCAAAACTACTTACTTCATTTCCTCTGTTTTACCACTAGCTACTACTTACTGTATCTTACACAACGTACGCGTACGTACCGTACGTACTTGCACGCTGTACAGTACAGTAGCGTTATACCCAGGCGGCCGCTCGTGTTACCTAGTACAGTACTCGAGTACCATACATACCATACATACAATCACCAGATCTTTCGTACCACCAATCCCCGTTATACATACAGTACACCGACAAAATCAGCGTCTCCCTCCCCCGGATGGGAGGGAGATGATTGATTAAAGCTAGAAGATGGATGGATGGATGCAGATATAGTTATTAGCTTCTCCGTTTATTTCACTCCTTCCTTCGTTCCTTCTCCCAACATCTTTTTTTTTTTGGGTTGCAATTTGCTTTTTAAGGTTTTTGTAAAAGATAAAAAGCATTGAATGATATTTGCGTGGATAAGTTATTTGCACTTGCAAGTTTTCGAAAACCAAAAAAGTAGGAGGATGGTGCAATTTCTCAATGTTGGGTTCAGAGCTTGGTGTAGTGTGGAGGATGATGTTGTGTTTTTTTTTCTTTGGTTATATTTTTCTTTTATTGTATATTATAAAGTGGCCAAGTACATGCACGGCTAGGTAGCTCATTTGTATCCAAAGAACCGCCGAGGGAAGTATGTAGTTATGCCTGTGCGGTGGGTATGCAGGCATTCGTTTCATTAAAAAGTCATCTATCTATTTCCGGCATGAATATTCAATTCGCCCAAGGTCCTTGGGCGGATTCTTACACCAATCTTCTCGTACTCACTCAGAGATCGTCCTTGTGGGCAATGCGTCGACTGCCGCTACGTTCTTCTCTGGATCCTTGCTCACGCTATCATGGCTTACGATTCCACCGCCAGACGGACTCGATTCATCGGAAGAAGCCTTGGGCGTCTTCGCCTTCATGAGTGGCAGGTGTCCAGTGGTTTCCTTGTACCGCATGACGAGGAAGCCAATGATGATTGCGATCCAGTACACGTTATACGAGATAACAGAGCCGTATGTTGCAGAGTTCTGCCATCCCAGGATTGCGTTGAAGATACCCCATCCTCCACCACCATTGAGCTCTGGGTTGCCAAAGTTGACGTGCCAGACACTCCTTCTGATATCGTAGGATCCGGCACCGGATCCTGTCTCAGCGGCATCACCACCGGTTATGTCGTTCCAATTTTGAGCTTCAAAGTACCAGACGGCTCTGGACAAGAGACCGGCGGCGACGAGGTAGAGGAGACAGGTGGAGATAATGAGGAAGTATTGAAGCTTGGAGGTAGCGCCACCCCTGAATGTGTTAGTGGGGTCCAGAAGAGCGGTTTCAAAGAGACTTACTTGTAGAGAATCCACCCGGCAGCAAAGCCAGCGATCAATCCAATGACAACTGGTAACGGAACAGCAGAAGCAGGCGATGAAAACGATACACCGGCAATAAATACAACAGCCTCGAGACCCTCTCTCAAAACCGTGATGAATGGTAGCATGAACATGGCATATTTCTCAGCCCATCGCTTCAACGCCCCTCTCCGACCACCAGTGGTCACCTTTTGCGTCTCCAATGCCTTGGCCAACTTGACACGCCATTTCTCCTGCATCTTGGAGACGCGGAGCAGAGCAGCACCGAGAATGCTGATTACGACAGACGCAAAGATGGCAAAGGAGCCTTCCCAGTAATACTCGGTGTTTGCCCATCTGTCTTTTCCGAGGCCGTAGAAGGCACCGATCATGCCGGCGCCGATAATCAGACAGCAGGCAAGACCAGCTATTGTGCCATACCAAACCTACAAACACAAAACGTTAGGAAGATGTTTGGCGGGTTGGAAGGGGATCATTTACCTGCTTCACAAGTTTCTTGTACACGGCTCTATCGCGATTCGGGCCATCGAGGGTTTGCTTTAAGAATGCAAGCAAGACGGACACGATGACGGCAGTCTCGAGCGTCTCTCTGAAGACGACGAAGAACACCGGGACGGCAAAGACATTAACGGTCATGTTGATTCACTTCTTTCACAAGAAGTCAAGAGAGTCGTCAGGTGATTCTAGGATTGGAATTTACTCTCACTGGAGAGCGACTGAGGATGTGAACCTTTTTTGAAGTGGAAGAGGAAGGAGGTGGTAACCAGGTGCGGTTGGATGTGCCGGTTGATGATGGAGGGGATGCGATCAGATAATGCAGGTTCAGTTGAATTTTGATCTGATTAAACGGGAGGGACGGGCAGGGATGTTAGGCCGCAATCGTACGATGCGACGCTACTGTGCGGGTCGGTAAGAGTGATTCGCGGGCGATAACGGGGTGGAGCTGATGTTGTCGAATATACTTATCAGATCTTGGTCCAAGAGACAAGACAAGCACTGTTGGAGCTGATGCGACTATGCAGCTGGAATATATCTGCTATAGAGTTGGGCGACGAAATGGAATTGTGTCGTGCTCCTGACTGATTCGGCTGAGATCGGCTCTGGTGTGGTGTGGTGTGGTAGGTAGGTGGGTGGGGGTTGTTCTGACTCGCATATGGAAGTACGGCTTACTTGGTAGGTTTGAGGGCAGAGGGAGGCCACGCGGATCTGATAAGTTTGTTTTACGACCTATGAGGTGGGGAAAGGGGTGGGGATGCAGGGCTCTTAGTCAAGAACAAGCAGCCGGATCAATGTCGGCTATTGTGTGGAGACTACTGATGAACGAATCAGATGGCCAGGAAGGATCTGATTATGGAAAGCGTGGAAAAAGTTTCTTCACGACAGCATTATTGCAGCCAACAGCAACGGTCAATCACGGCAAACTCTATACTTTACAGTAGCGTTGATCTCAAGCCTGGCTCCCTGCACAGTTGTTCCCGACATGGCTTGGCACTGGCAGACGACTTCTTCACTCAGCTTCTGTCCGTACTGGAGCGTCGCACTGCATCCAGTATTAAGAGTAGCCAGTCCAGTAAGGTAGGTCACCTAAGGTAAGTAGTGCTTTGGGTCGACTTACTGACCTGCCTTTCTCTACCTCACCTCACCCACCCACCCATTCGGAAGCATTCAACCCGTGTTAGAATCTAGATTATTTACATAGGTAGTACTCCTACTACGGCACTGCGTTCTCTGTGGCGTTCCATTCAACCTCTCCGTCTTCCATCCCACGTTCAGACAACGCATATCGACATCTTGACACTTTTAGGCTTCTTATTCCAACACTCAACTAGACAGCCCTCCGCCATCTCGTCTCGAAAAAGCAATTATCTCTCCACTCCAAGGCGTGAGACAATTTATCGTACCCGCCGTTCCCCTTCCCTAAGGTCCTTCCCTAAGGTCATCCGCACCTCGTATCGCAGAGTTTTCCATCTGAGCGGGCACAATCAAATCTGATTAGATCCCACTGAACCAATCTGATAACAACTCCGCGCCCGTGGCACCGGAGACCCCTGTATACCTTCAATCAGATCATCTTATCACATTGCAGGACCCCACCTACATTACATAAATTACTACTTTGCGGTCTTTCTCTCCCAGGATTCTAGCCCGTCGTGAGCAAAGCCCGTCTCTGGTGCGACCTCGGCCATCACCAGTTTCTTGCTTGATCGCCTCCACTTCGAGTTCGTCTAGAAGGGTGTCAAGCACGGCCCCCGGAAACAAGTCTGCTCTTTTCAGTCAAACTACCTCGAAACAACTGCAGCGAGAGTTTGAGAACATTAATCCTGCATCTGTGTCGCTGAGGTTACTCAACATGGCGATCTCCCTCTCCCATTTCCCCATTTCATTGGCGCTGCTTCTTGCATTCGCCCTCTTCGCCGAAGCAGCCAACAAGACCGTCACATACGACTTCAACATCACTTGGGTCAACACAAATCCTGATGGTGCCTTTGAGAGACCGACCATTGGCATAAATGGACAATGGCCACTACCCGTCATGACCGCTGAGATTGGCGATCGAGTCATCGTCAATGTAGACAATCAGTTGGGAAACCAGAGCACCACGCTTCATTTCCACGGCCTTTTCCAGAATGGAACTACAGCAATGGACGGACCAGCAATGGTCACCCAATGTGGGATTCCCGCTGGAAGCCAATTTACCTACAACTTCACAGTAATTTATCTCGCTGTAAATATTGGTCAATTAGTCGCTAATCTGAGTTCAGGTTAATCAAGCTGGTACTTACTGGTATCACTCCCACATTCATGGCCAATACCCAGATGGTCTTCGGGGTCCCTTTATTATCAGTGATCCGGATTACCCATACAAGGACCAGGTTGACGAAGAGGTTGTTATATCGCTCTCAGATTGGTACCACGACGAGATGGCAACATTGATCCCCCAATTCATCAGTGTAGCCAACCCAACAGGCGCCGAGCCCGTCCCGGACGCCGCATTGATGAATGACACACAAAACTTGACTGTGCCGGTGACAGCTGGAAAGACTTACCTATTCCATTTTGTCAATATTGGAGCCTTTGCTGGCCAATATGTCTGGTTCGAGGGCCACAACATGAGTATCGTTGAAGTGGATGGAGTATACACCGATGAAGCTGAGGCAGAGACAATCTACATAGCTGCTGCCCAGCGGTACAGTGTCCTGATTAAAACTAAGAACGAGACGACTACCAACTATCCGATTGTTGCTAGCATGGACACAGTAAGCTTCGTTATACTCAAGTAACTGCCTAGCTAACATTATCCAGTCTCTTTTCGATGTTCTCCCCGATGATTTGAACTGGAACTCCACAGGATGGCTAGTCTATGACAGCAATAATCCAAATCCGGACCCAACTTTACTTGCAGACGCCGACTTCAATGAGTTTGATGATGCCACTCTGATTCCAGTTGATAAGACACCTCTGTTGCCAGATGCGGATCAGATCATCACCCTTGATGTGATTATGGACGACCTTGGAAACGGAAAGCCATAGTATGTGCATTCTTTTAGGTTATGTAGCTTTATACTAACAATGTTCTAGTGCATTCTTCAGCAACATTACTTACGTATCTCCAAAGGTACCTACACTGTACACTGCGATGACCACGGGCGAAGATGCCGCCAATCCTCTGGTGTATGGAGAATACTCGCACTCATATGTGCTAGCTCACAACCAAATCGTCGAAATCGTTGTAAATAACCTGGGTAAGTAGTTCAAATTGCTTCAGTAGTGTTCGATTTCTGATAAGGTTACAGACACCGGAAAGCACCCCTTCCATTTGCACGGCCACAACTTCCAGGCCATTGCACGGTCTGATGAAAATGCTGGAAGTTTCGATGCTACGAACGCCACTCAAACCGAGTACCCAGCTATTCCAATGCGGAGAGATACATTTGTCCTTTATCCGCAAGGATATATTGTCCTCCGCTTCCAGGCTGACAACCCGGGTGTGTGGCTGTTCCATTGCCAGTAAGTGATCCTTGACAATTATCAATATCATGCTTTCCGGCGTGCATAATCCATTTCAGTCATGAACCCATTTCTAACTCTACCGTGTAGCATCGAATGGCACGTCGACCAAGGTCTAATCGCCACAATGGTCGAGGCACCCTTGGAACTCCAGAAGGCTCAAACCATCCCCCAAAACCATCTTGATGCCTGCACAGCCGGAAACACCCCCTCTGCCGGTAATGCAGCAGCAAACACTGTTGACTTCCTTGACCTGACTGGTGAACCTGTGCCACCGAAACCACTACCAGGCGGATTTACTGCTCGGGGTATTGTAGCAATGACATTCAGTTGCATTGCAGCTCTTCTTGGTCTAGCTACTATCACCTGGTACGTACCTTCTTCGACTTCATTAAGGATCATAACTAATGGCTCTTTAGGTACGGTTTGGCAGATATGGGAGCGGCAAGCATGGTTGAGGAGGAGAATCGTATCGCGAGAATGGCGGGCGAGGATGAGATACGATCATCTGAGGCATCTTCAGATGTGGCTGTGAAAGTCGGTTGAGGCAAAGGAAGCATTTTAGTGGATACGATGAAATAAAGATACCTGGCTATGTAGTAATATCAGTGGGAAGGTGGAGGGCTTTGGATCACATAATTCGATCCATATAGGCGCGATTTTGATTGATAATGCACATAGAAAAGATAATATATTTTCGATGATTATGATAATCAAAGTTTCATGCAATATGAAATGATGGACTTTTTCTCTTGTTTTCTCGGTGTTGTGACGATTTTGGATATTTTGCCGAAGTGTGGAGATGCATTGATGGGATGGTGAATCCCGTATTAACGCCGACGATTTCAAAACGTAAACCTCTCTATCTATACCTGGAAACCTCTATGCAATTTCAATTTTGTATTTATGGATGCATATCTCTTATCTTCAATTCTTGCGCAACATTTAATCCCGAGCCTGCGTAACACGGCGCAGTCGGAACGTATTTCAAGCTTCGTCTCTCTTCTTATCCTTTGATACCCGGATTAATCACGAACCTCAACCCTACAACCGCGGGGCTCATCGTCTTCAATTGACATATGTCCGATGGCAAGGCTTTGGATAGCGTTTTATTCTCGATTGGCTCTGCGCCATCTCCCGTTGTGAGGATATCTGTGTCTCTGCTAGTTGCCATCTGTCCCCATCTGTAGCAATGGCAAGAATCAGATCCAGAGGCCCCTGGTCTCTGGCAGACACATATGGTAACTATCTCATGTCCTTCAGATTGAATACAAGGACTACGCTAACATGATTCGCGCAGACTTCATAGCCTCTTTCCTGAGCAAATCAGGACAATCCCGGCACGATATGTCTCGATACACAGCGTCCTTGGCACGTAAACGATCTCAGGGCCCACGATCAGATGTACATCATAGAAGCAATAGATTGCATAGACCTATATATACCCTTCAAAGGTCCTGCCAACAAGCTCCGATCCGAAATCAGCACATACGTACCTACGTAGTTACGAACGTCCCCTCAACCCTGGTACACAGATCCATACCTACAGCGCAACACCGTCAACATGCTTCCCAAACTAGGCATTTCCACGACTACTTCGTCACAAACCTTCCCTCCTCCTCCCTCCACCCCGACTCCCGCTCCTCAGGTCCACACCACAAACTCCCCCGCTCAGCCTCAACTCCCCATACCACAGGCAGCGGGGCCTCCCCCGCCGCAGCCCCGCCAATGATCGGAGCCTCGCGCGAGCTTACCGTCGTACGAATCCCACTGCGGAGTGCTAAACACCATTTCGGCGTCTCGGTCTCGCGCGGTACGCGGCCATATAATGAGGATACGTATCAAGCGGGCACGTTAGAAGTCCCAGCATTTGCCAAACGGGCGCCAATTAGCTTGAGTAGAAAAGGGGGACCGGCCCAAGCGACGAGTGCGGAGAGCGCGAGTGGGGATCCACAAGTTTTTTATTTCGGAGTTTTCGATGGACATGGCGGGAATGAGTGTAGTGATTTTTTGAGGGAGGAGTTGCACGGGTATGTGGAAAGGACGGCGGCGCTGTTTGAGTTGAAGAGCAGTTTGAAGAAGGGAGGCTCTCAGCGTGAGGTTCTTCCCCCTGCCGAGGAAAGTTTGAAGAAGGTTGAGATGAAGAGTAAAGAGGATGTGGAGGGAGAGATGAATGTCCAGAAGACGGGCGAGAATGGGGGTATTATTGAAGCTACCGAAAGTCCTACATTGGAAGGCGATAATCAGGAGCCTGTGGGGTCTAATATGTCGAAAACGATTGAGCTTGAGAAGTCTTTGGTTTCTAGGTGGAAAGAGACTGTTGGAGGTTACTTTCGACGCTTCAAACCGGATTACTTTGCCATGTCCTCATCAACAGACGGCTCACCAAAATCACATCCGATCTCCATTGAAACAGTCCTCATGTACGCATTCTTAAAAGCAGACCTGGATTTCGTCACAGCCCAGGCCCAAAACCAGACCCCGACAACCACAACGACACGCCCCTGAATGCAAACGACATCCTTGGCGAGCCCGCCCATCTCTCTTCCAAATACCGCATTGGAGGTCCCAACCGCTTCGTAGGCGGTTCCACAGCTTCCATAGCCATGATATCAACCCCCACACCAACCCCATTCTGGCACCCCGCTTCCCCATCAACCCTAGTAGCAGCCCACGTAGGAGACACACGCATCCTCCTCTGCGACACAGCGACCGGCCTCGCCAGACCCATTACTACAAACCACCACCCCTCCTCCCCCATCGAAAGCACGCGTCTCCGTCGCTACGCCGCCACATTCGTCACGGACTCCTTTGGCGAAGAACGCATGTCCGGCCTAGCCAACACGCGTGCCTTCGGTGACATGCGCTCGAAACGCATCGGGGTGTCCGCCGAACCGGAAATCACACGCGTGGAATTAAGTCCGGCGGAGTATAGTTTCATTGTGCTAGTCAGTGATGGCGTGTCCGGCACGCTGGGTGATCAGGAGATCGTCGATGTGGTCAAAGAGGCCAAGACGCCGGAGCAGGGTGCGAAGGATGTCGTTGCTTTTGCGACGGAGGTTAGCAGGGAGGGCGATAATGCTACGTGTTTGGTTGTGCGGTTGGGGGGGTGGGAGAGGAGGGGTGAGGGCGGGATGGGAAGTTTGGGTACGAAGGAGGTTAGAGATTATAGGAGGGGCGATGCGTTGGATCCTAGAAGGGGTAGGACGTAAAGAGAGGAAGATAGATCCTGGGTAAGAAAGGGAAGGGAAGGGAAGGTATGGGAGGGTCGTATATAATATATAGATGTATATTTGCCCTGCCCTGCAATACGATGCAGTTAAACCATATCCCTCCGGCTAGCCTTCTGGAAATACCACTTCTCATACACGTGGTGCAAGATAGATAATTAGATTAGCGCCCTTAAAGTCAGGCTTCCCATTCCAACTATTATCAAACGCGCCATTTCCAGCCAGTCTTTTATTCTTTTCTTCGTCTATTCATCTACCCCTTTCGTATCTCCTCGTTTATATCAGCGTTCAAGGAAAGGAAGGGATGGGTCACCAAGCAAGCACGTGTACTAACTGTACTAGATATATCGCAGAACTAGAACCACATGTATAAGCCACCCGATGGCATCCTTGCACGTTCACGGTTTACATGGACACTTTGCTGCGCTTCCGATTTATGACGCTTGGTAGCGAGGGAAGGAAGGAAGGACATGTGGAGCTCGCGCGTTGAAGATATGGAAAGGGGGCCGGGATGGGGGTGGGGGTTATTCACTTTATTTATTCGTTCATTCGTTCATTAATTTCAGTTATATCATAAGTTAGTTATTAGCCGTCACACGCTGTTTGTTGGTTGGTTGGTTGGTTGGTTGGGTGGTTGGTTGGCTGAGTGTTGTAGTATGTGTACGGACAGAGGAAAGCCAAGTATGTATATATGTATGCGGTAATACATGCATGGATCCGAGAGAGGGATGTCGTTGTCTCCTCGGCTTTTATGATATCTACGCGTTATGGTGGAAGAGGAAAGAAAAGAGAAGAGAAGAATGCGGAGGGAGGAAGTGGAGGGGGTTTATATATGATGTGCTGTGATGTGATGTGATGTGACGGGGAAGCGGTGTTGGGTTGAGGGGTACGGTAAGTCTAGGAGGGATGGATGTATTGCATGCACGTTTGTGATGTACGGCTGGCAGGCACTGTTTGGTGAGTGGATTGTTTGATTTTCCTGAGAGTATTGTGTGCGTATGCGTATGCGTATATTAGATAGTTGATAGCAAGGAATGGATATATATAAATACCACAAATGCCGCGTACTGTACGTTTCTTTGCCTATACTTCCACTGTCTCCAGATTGTTTGTCACTGTTGTAGTTTTTCTCAGGAGTTCTTGGGGGAGCGGGGTTTGCTATGAGTGAATATATAGAGATGTGGGTCGTTTTGGATGAGGTGCATGTTATGTTGTGCTAAGTGGGTTAATTTTTTCTAGGGGGATATGATTATTGTTAAAGTTTCCTTGCTGTCATTTACTAGTCGTTCATTCGTTTATTGAAATTCGTTGATTAGCATTTGCTGAAAGATATCTTGCGCGGTGAATTAATATGTGGCTGTGTATTCAAGTGTTTGGTATTGTCTTGGTGGTATGGAGCTTTTTGATCTTTGGAATTGGAAGTCGTGAACGGCTCATAACAAGTATCAAGAAGTACTATCTTGGAAACTTAGAAGGAATATGAGGTTCGGTTTGTTAATTTAAAGTAGAATGCCAGGAAATTCCCCATAGGAGCGAGGTCTTTCGTTGTCATGGTAGATTTAGCTTAGAACTTCCCTGTATCCTGTTATGTATAATTTTCTTTCTCTAATTCTCAATCTAGTTCTGTGGCCGCTAATTCATTTCCTCTTATTCTTTCTCCCTTGAGATTAGATTGGCGTGTATATAAAGCGCTTTGTTCTGGCTTTGGTTTAGAAACAGCTAGAGACAAAGCCAGAAACCACTTACTGGTATATGGTGGTTGCAGTGCAAAACATAACCGTACTAACAATCAACAAACTACTACCCGTTCCTAAACTCGGGGTCGCAAAGTTGTATATTCATAAACGTGTAGGATTGCTTGGCTGTGTAAGAGAAGCATGAAGTAATTGCTGTTGTCAAGTTATGATATGATCGGTGAATGAAAAAGTTATATTGATTTGGTACGACTTTCTTGCAATATTAAAGAGGGCACTATGATGCAGCGATTACAAAGTTGTTATAAAAAAGTACAAGAGGACGTTAGAATGGATAGATTGATTCTCGAGGGGCGGGGTGGGGTTCATGTTTTTAAAAGGGGTGTTGTAGGATCTGCTACGGCGTTTTATATATAACCTTTGCTGCGGACGAAAATGCATTATACTCGCAACTCGAGTAAAACGTGACAATGAGATTCAATTTAGAACTTTTCAACTTATGAAGTCCACTGCTCTGCGTCCTCCATCTCCGCGGTTCTCAAGCCTCGCCGCTTCCTCCCAATACCAAATCTCATAGAGTACTCATAGACAAATCTCTTTGTAGATCTCGCACCTAGCTCTTCACTTCCAAGTTCCAATTCACTTCATACTCCCCTCCACCCCATCCCCATCTCTATTAAATATCTCGGCTAGACTATCAATTTCCACGACCGGTTCTACTTTCCTCCTTTTGCCCATCTGCCCCTTTCCACCACCACTGATTCACCACAGACCTAATGCACCGTAGACCCAATGCATAACCAAACCCTAAATTCTTTGTTGCACGTCGTAGCGCTAAGAAAACATATCAAAATCGGCATCGACGCTAAGGAATCCGAGGCGCCAAGGCCGGAGAATGATAATGTATCGGGATTTTATTATTAATGTTTATACATAAGTGTGGGGGAATGGAAGTAGAAGTATTGTATTATCTTTGAAGCTAGCTTTTAGAGATACTTTCGTGTGTGGGTTGATGTGATTTCAAAATCCCGGAGTGTAGGATGTAGGATGTATTGCAGCTTTGAAAATTAAGACTAAAAGTCATAGATGAATGTGTATGTAATATCAGATTTAGGGAAGAAGATTCTCGGCTTTTAAGAATAAGTCGGACTTTATAAGAAGTAATCTGGTATATCTGGTAGATTGGTGTGGAGGGCACGGAAATCATATGTGTAAGTCAAACGAGCCCCTTTTCAGATCTAGGAGGAGTGATCATGTGACTTAACTGTCCTTCTTCACTTATCATCATGTTTCTTTACCATCGAAGACTTTGAGGGTTCAAATCAACTTTATAACATAAGAGAAAAATGGTAAGCAATTACCTGATGATAGCATAGTAAATATGTTCACCTGACCTTACGTCACGCCAACATCTTAACATCAGACTCGCATTTTATGAATCTCAACATAAGCATCAACCTATTCAAATCGTGTTTTATCATTTGAGATTCCCGAAACTATTGTCACAACATGGCACCTAAAATAGACCCAGCGATTCTGGCAGCGCTGTCCCTCGACGCTGCGACCACGAGTATTGTCTCGCATGGCGGCTCAGGTTTCGCATCTACATTTAAAATCACAAGCACGGTAGAAGGAAAAGAGAAACTCTTCTTCGTCAAACAAGGGAACGGGAAAGCAAGCGAAATCATGTTTACAGGTACATTTCTATTATTCCCAGAACCCCTTTACCTACAAAACAATCAAGTATCGAGCGATCAAGTAATGCAGCACATGAGCTAATGTCAAAATACTGTATATAGGAGAACATGCCTCCCTAAACGCAATCCACAACGCTGTACCTAGCTTATGTCCCAAGAGCTACGCAAACGGCAAGCTCTCTACAGGCAATGGCTCCTTCCTCGCTACCGATTTCCTTGATCTCTCCCATTCTTCTACCTCCCCCTCCGCTGCCAGCCATGGTGGCTCAAACATGACACTTGCTCAAAAACTCGCAAAGCTGCATTCTGCGCCCGCTCCTGTTCCCGATGGGTATGCGAGAGCAATGTTTGGGTTCCCGGTCCCGACGTGTTGTGGGGAGACGGAGCAGGATAATGGGTTTAGGGAGAGGTGGGCAGAGTTTTATGGGGAGTGTAGGTTGAGGGGGGTTGCGAGGAAGGCGGAGGGGAAACAGGGGGTGGATGGGGAGGTGCAGAGGCTGGTGGAGGGGGTTGTGGGGGAGGTTGTGCCGAGGTTGCTTGGGGAGGGGTGGTTGAGGGATGGGAGGACGGGAGGGGTGATTGTACCTGTTGTGGTACATGGGGATTTGTGGAGTGGGAATCATGGTATGCAGGCAGATTCCTCGAATAGGTCGTAAGTGTATTTCGTTGAGGGATGTGCTGATATCTGAATCTAGGACGAGGGTCCATCGGAGGTGGCCCCGCAGAAGAGGTAGTCTTCGATGCAAGTGCAGCATGGGCACATAGCGAGTTTGAGTTCGGGATCATGGGCATGTTTGGAGGGTTTGGTGGAAGCTTCAACAAGGAATATTGGAAGTACAAGCCAAAAGATGAGCCCGTCGAGGAATGGGAGGACCGAGTCCAACTTTACGAACTGTAGGCTAGGCCCACCATCTTCCATTTTATATTCGCTAGTTTGGGAAAGGAAACATTGAAGATCTTATTTAGCTAACGGAAGATAGATATCATCACTTGAATCACTATGCCATGTTCGGAGGCGGATATCGAGGTGGTGCTGTAAGAATCATGCAGAGATTGATTAAAAAGTATGGAAGCAATAGCTAAAGATGCAATATTTTGAAAGTTCAATAAAGAGTAAAATGACTCTAGGCCGTTTAAACATATGCACAGCACCAAGATGCTGGCTGAATCTTGCGAAAGTGTCTATGGGGTGAAAGGCGCTAATTACCTACGTGAGTTTCTGCGAAAGAAAGCCTGCATATCGAAGCTGCTCATTGTCTATCTATCTCTCTACCAACAGAGGGCCATTTCATATAAACATTCACAAGTGCGGAACTCCGAATAAAGATAGACGTGAAGTGTCAAGTTAAGACTAGGTAGGTACTTTGCAAGATTATGAATCAAAGCTTCAGATCTACCACTCACAAGGAAAGACACCCTATTACTCCACCGATACACGGTTGCTTGTGCGAAAATTACGCGCGTACGTACGTATATGGCAGACATCTAGTAGGAGCCACATGCCTCAACTTAGGCTTTCCGATCAATGGCGTAGGCGTCTCTCATATATAAGCGAGCCGATCGATCGAGCTGACTCCCCCTTTTTCAGAATCGATAATCGATTCGAACCCATTTTAGGGTCTCTAGTCCTAACCTATCAGTCTTGGTGCGCCAAGTGCGGGAGGGAGGATGATTGGCATTAGAGCTAGCTAGGTAGCTCATTATTAGTTTTCTTTTTTTCCTCCTCGGGGCTCTAATCAGGACATAACATGAATTTATATATTCCTCAATATATGAAATCCTAGAAGTTAAGATTCGTGAAAAGGTACGTACGTACGTACATATAATCCTTAATAGCTAAAGTAAAGTAAAGTAAAGTATAGGAGGCGAGGGTTTTTAGTTTCAAAAGGTATATATATATCTTTAGTTCATCACCTCTTGAATATGAATGAGAGCAAAGCCATATGCTGCTCCAGTTCACACCGGTGGATTTACGACAAGTAATCCTACCTAGCTGGCTGGGCTAGCTGAGATTTATACATTGTGCTATAGTGCGATGGCTATTACGGAGTAAGCACGCGGAATTAGATGGGACGAATTGAGCGTCGTCTTGTCTTGCGGGTAGACGTAAAAAGCGGCACTCGTTATGGACAATTTTCAAATATACGCCACTCCGCTTAGAATACATTAGATCAGTGTCGCTTTACCTATCCAGCACGATACGGGTAACCGAGGTTAAGGGGGGAAATGCTTAAACGGGAAGGCAGAGAGAGTAGTGGGTGGTGGTGAAGAGGCGTTCTACTATATCATTTTCTTGCAATGAAGAAGACGGGGAATTTCGGTATGTCGTGCAGAAAGGAAGGGAATATATCGGAATCTGAATTGAAGATGAGGCGAAAGACATGTGAGATAGAGATAGACAGACGGACTACGAGAAGCTTGGGGTAGGGTAGTAGGCAAGCGAGGTAGCTATGGATACGGAATAATGGGAGGAGCTCAGGAGAGGTAAAATTTACCGCCTACCCCTGATTCAGATCGGTACTGTACTGGCTGGTACTGACGGAATGAATGGAGTATGGAGAAGTATAAGCGATGTATTTGTAGGCTCTGGCTATGGGTATTGTGAAATTGAATAAGAAGAAAGGAGGGGAGGAAGAAATGAATGAATGAATCCACCTCAAAAATAAACAGCTATTCTACCCCTCCATAAGCACATTATCTTAACAAATCTGCGTTGATCTGATCGGCGCCCATGATAAGCGGCCATCCGACCTGTCATATCCTTCCTATCTGACCTCACATCTGAGATAGGCGGTCGGTGCGGCCTAGGTTCTGGGACCGGAATACGGGCCATCTGTTTAGGTGTGTGTGGTCTGACGTTGCATTGCGAAAGGTTGTTTGTGTATGAGACATATTGCGCCGCCAACTGAACTCAATTTGTTGCTGTACCTCGCTGAGAGGTAATGATATGCAGAAGAATAAGTGGAATCCTTATTCTTCGATCCTGTGTTGGATGGTGGAAAAGGACGGTATGGTACGTAGGTGGTTGGAAAGAAGGTTTCCGATAGCAGCCGCAGCCGCATGCGTACATACTATATACCTTAAGGTGCTGTAGCGTGCACGACGGGCCTTCTTCCGGTCGTGGTGGCTGCGGGAGGGCAGGCAAGCGCTGATTGATATCCATTGATACCTGGGGGATAAGAAATGCCCCTCGTTAGTCCCCTCGTTAGTCCGTACTCGATTGAAGACTTGTCTAGTAACTAGATAGTCATTGCATTGCAGTCTGCAGAGAGCACCGTTTATTTCAGCGAAAGGCAAGGCAGTCGCTACAGCAGCATGCGTTGCGTTTCTCGGCTTCGACCTACTTGCCAGTTGCATCTTCGTGGTGACTACCTTAGGTACTGGATCCCGTTGGAGCGAGCGAGCGAGCGGGCCTGGCCAAAAATAAAAAAGTTGAGGGTGTGGTGGTTTTCAGGGATACTAGATTAATATCCGGAATTGCTAGGCAAGGCTGTACTGTATGTACGCAGAGCCCCTCCCCTTACGGACGACCTTTGAGATAAGAAAGAAGGCCGCAGAAGCATAACTTGATGGATTGGATGGAATTGAATTGAGTAGGTTGGTTGGTTGGCCTCCGGAGTATGATGTAGTGGGAATTCTGCGTGGGCATGCCGGGGCAGGTAAAGCGATGCCAGGAGATAACTTATCGTACAGTAAGTACATGTACAGTACTTGAAATGAAGTTCAGTGGTAGGTACAGCATGCCATGCAACTTTGCCTTGTCCTACAGTTGGCTGGTTTATTCTGTACCGCTGACGTTTAATTGAAACGAGGGTTCTCGTTAGTTGTGGCTGTATCATATTATATCTGTGCAGAGGCAGAGTTCCATTGGTAATCTTACTCTTATTACTGTACGGAGGAGTATTGCAATAGTATGGTATGGTATGTAGCAACCTACTCGTACATGATTTAAAACGATACTGGACTCCGTATTGCCGCCATGTACGCACCTAAGCTGCATGTATCATGCTGCTACAAGTAAAATCAGGTTTTGAATATCCTGCATCCCATATAGGCGGAGCGGGTAGTTGGAACAGTGGCTTGAAGGCTGCAGTGCATACTGTAGACCCACCAATTGAGCTTATCGAGAAGTACCAAATACCATGCGAGGAGAGGAGAGGATTGCGATAACCTAGAAATCCGTATTGAATGAAAGAAATCAAGGCTAGCGCTGAGTTTTAGAATAGACTCATCTTGATGAGTTGTTCATCCACGGCTCGAAACCATGGATCGGTCCTACTTTCATTCATGGTGTTTCGAGATCCACGGTGATCCATTTTTGAGGATGCGCCACAGGGTTGCAAATGGCGTGCCTGCCTGTGACTCAATCCAAGCCAGTACGGAGCGTAAAGACCATGGCATGGTGCTGATAGTGATAAGAGTAGCGTCATGTTCTAGAAAATGGAAAATGGAAGTCCAAGTAGTCAACCTGCATTTTCGAGCTGCGTGACATCTGTTTCGTTTCCACCTTTAGCCGCTTTCAAATTAAACGACTCCCTGAGTAGATCAAGACGGGGGGGTATGGCATGGTTATTTTAGTACTGTAATAGTGGAGTGGCTTTGATTTGATTTGATTTGATGGCTCTTCATAGGAGACTTAAGTCGTGTCGCGTTAAAGAGCCTCAGAGAACTCAGGGAGTCCAAGGACGACTTAATTTGAAGCTTGATTAAAACGTGCATGATATATTCCAGAAAGCTGGCTGCAGCGAGAGGAGCCGCCACCTTCAAGGGGCTGGCTCCTTTCGATTCTCCATTATGAGATACTTCAGGTCGTTACTATACCACTTCCCAACCAGTTGTTGATTCTTTGAACTGACTACTCTCGGTGCTCATATTACAGTAGAATGGGGTGAGAAGCTTGGTTGTTCGCGACTTTCATTCGACTCTGGACTATTGCAAGAGAAAGGAGACTGTGAAATGCAACAATCGTGAGGCCCAGGCCTGGGTAGTTTCCTAGATATAATCAAGACAGAGCTTTTAACGTGTCATGATATGAGGGCACTGTGTATCTTGAACTCGAGTTGGCCACTAAACTTGGGCGAATTCCAGTCGCAGTCTGTGTAAACAGATTGGGACTATGGGGAACGTGATGAGATAGTTTTTCCGCGTTGATGAAGATGAAGATAATGGTCTATTTACTTTGTAATATTATTGATACGAAAACAGAAGATCCGAACAGACTGTCAGGCTCGGATAAGAACGGAGGGTTTCGGTCTATCCCGGCTCTTTTATGATGGATGGTGTTTCTACGGAGTACTGTAGGCACATCATTGACGCTAAAGATGACGAGGAAAAGCCGAGGGACAGATTGGAATTGGAGGCAAGCAGGCAAGCTCAAGGTGTGGCGTCGACACAGCAAGAAGACGACGCTTCGACTCTTGGAGGCTTCTGTACTTCGTACTCGTAGTCTTTGTGCTTTCGAGACGGGAGACGGGACGGGGTCGTTGTCGTTCTACGAGTACGGAGACTTCTAACAGGGGGTTTCTACCCTTGGCGAATCACGATTGAAAGTGGGTAAACACGAACCGACGTTTGCGGATGAGGATTGGACGGCCAAGCGGCTCACAAGTTACCTTATAACAGGTTTTTGACCGCTCATTTTAGCAGTAGGTAGGTAGGTAGGTAGGTAGATAGACGGAAGGTTATATCGAAGCCGTGCCGTAACTACAGTATTTGACGGTACGAAGTAAGCATGGTAGATATCAATGACAGCAATGATAGCAATGCTAGCAATGCAATGATAGCAATGATAGCAATGCAATGATAACAATGGTACACAAACCCCCACACGCGTGGTGCATTTGACATTTGACCCTCACTCATCCTAGCCCTTGCCCCTCGCTGAATGAATCCTTTGTGCGTCGAGTCTCCGTACGGAGTTCTTGTCAGTGGCGTCGTACGAAGTACAGTATACATACTGTAGATGAAAAAAGATGGGTGTGGGGGTGCCGGGCCGGCTACTCGGATCGTCGCAAGCCACGATAGCCAAGGGCCCAGACCACATGAGTGGGGTTCGCTTGGCTTGACCCTTGACGCAAGGCAAGATTCTTTGCAACTTTGGGTGTTGATGGCGGAGGAAGGATACAAGTAGGGGAATTAAGTACAAAGAGATGCTTCTTTCCATGCACCCTGTACTCTGTAATACTGTCCTGTCTGTACAGTACTGCTGCTACAGAGACCTTAGATAGATGCCGGTGTTCGTCCGATGCCTCCTCTCCTCCCCACGCAGTTGTCGCAAAGACAGATTCCACCTATTCGTACAAGAGTACGGATGTGCCTATCAGCTGTGCAGCAGCAGGGAAGGCTCACCTAACATCTTCCACCGCCTTGAAAGGCTGTTTTGATCTGTGCAGAAAGGCAGAAGACAACAATAAGCCCTGGATAGAGCATACGAGGACATACGCAAGAGGGTGGTTCTAGGCGATTTATATACTTTTGTCTATGGTAGTGCAGTGCAGTCTAGTGTAGTCTGGTGCAGTCTAGTACAAGGATTATTATACCTCTGTCGCTGCTTCCGGAGTATTTACCACTAGATAGCTGAAGAGTGAAAATTGAAAATAGAAAATTGAAAAAATAATCAGTCAGAAAATACCTAGTTGGTGGTCCAGCCCGAATGCGTCAAAGTTCGGACTAGCCCCACGTTAGTGCCACAGAACGCCTGCATTGCCATTGTCCGCCGTTGATTTACCCCAACTCCTTGGTACTTGTAGACCTCCGCCTCCACCACTAGGAGCAGGGTAGACTATACACCACGCAACACCCCGATATTTTCTACCTCTCTTTTGCCTCTGTTCTACACGGAGTATTCCTCCTCTCTTCTACTCCGAGTACCTCTCCTCTCTTCTACTCGCATTACCTCTCCTCCTTCCTATACCTACACCTGCCCTTCCACAATCCCTCCCCCCCATTCCATCGACGCCGACTCCACCATCTGTTCCCTCCAAAACGCGCCTGGAGAATCCGGAAATTCTTAATGATAGAGGTGGTTGGTTAATCAAACTCCGGAAGCGAATGCAAGGGAATAGTTGGCTTGCGAAACTGGTCTCGCAGACTTCTATCGAGGACCGAAGCATCCCGTCATTTTGGTCTCTGGGACGACCTTAAAACCCTCGACTCCTATCTCCAGACCCCCTCTTCTCTTCCCTCCACTATGGCCGTTGTGCTCAACTCGGAAGAGAATAATTATTTCGCGTCCAGCCCGCTTCATCGCTCGCATTCACAACCCAAGTTCGTGACACAGTCCTACTCGAGATCTCCGAAAAGATCGAAAAGCAGCAACGGATTCCTCGAGTTCGTATCACCCTCCAATTCCGCAAATTCTTCCGCCCCCTCCTCGCCGAGAACAATACAAGCAGACTCTGCAGCCCCCTCCTTCTCTTCGACCCCCGCGAGCAGTTTGTCTCTCGATGCAAATTGCGAGCACGAAACCGACGAGGATCAAATAGTATTCCCCTCATACGACGACGTAGGATATTACGATCAAATCGAAGACCTGGAACCTCCGGCGAGCCCACATACAGGTGATTCATACACTGTTTCACCAACCTCGGTCTCTACCTCGACCAATGTGTCGAGGCCTGGCTCCCCAGACCCGAGAGAGCATGCCGAGGACGATTCAGCGGTAAGAACACACCCTTCACGACATGTAGATTACCTATCACACAATTGGAAGGAAGAAGATATTTGGTCATCATGGAAGCACATTGTATCGAAACGGAAAGCGTACAATAATAGTGCCAGGCTGGAGAATGCATCGTGGCGAACATGGACAAAATCAAAGAACCATCTGAAAACAGTTTCCCCGGAGACTCTCAATTGGTAAGTTCGGGCATTCTTTGGGCCTACAAAGTGTGTTGGAAGTGAAAATCACTAACAAACTCCAGGTTGAAGGATTGTGACGTTACTTGGTTATACGGGCCACTTCAAACTGGCTCAGACAAAATGTTACATGTGCCTTCTACTTCTCCCGGTAGCAGTAGCCGATTATCGAAGTCTAACTCATTCCTGCACAAAAAACCAATTTTGAAGAAGCGGAGTATGTCTGAGATAATGCTTCAGAGGTCATTATCGTCATCCTCACTTTTAAAGCAAGCTGCAGCGGCTATTCAAGCACAGCAATCAGTCGATGGTAGAATTGAGCGCCCTCTGATTGGACGCGCAACCTCAAATTACGCCTACCCACTTTCATCGAGACGAATGAGCGGAGAAAATGTTACCCTACTTTCATCCGTTTCTTCCTCAGGATTGGCTACCCCAAGCACGGGAGAGAAGAAGCATATCCACTTCAATGAGCAGGTTGAGCAATGCATTGCCCTGGATATCAAAGGGGAGGATGAAGATGGAACAGAGCCATCATATCCTAGCCATGATTACGACGATAGCGATTCCGATGATGGAGCCATAATGATGAAGAAAAGCAATTCGACTCGAAAACTGCCACCTATCCAAAGCAAAAAATTGCAACGACAAAACTCCAATGTAGACAACAAGACAATTGCCATGCTGCCATCTACCACCCTTAAGTATAGGCAAGATACCCCGGAACCACCAGAAACGGCGATGAAGCATAGCAACGGATTCTGGAATGGGAGCAAATTATCACCATCTCCATCGCAAGAGACCCTGAGGCCATCAAAACCGTCTACGAGGGTATTACTTGGGGATGACGAAGATGACGAAGATATGGATTGGCAACCACCGACTGCATTTTTGAACCGGAAGGATAGCATAGCAGTGAGTCAGGAACGACAAAGCTTTCAAAAATCAGGGTCATCATCCAGTCTTACGGGCGAGCCTTCCGGGATGAGACGGACACCATCAGGAATGTTCATGCCGTACGAAGAGGACGAAGACGACGTTGTATCAGAAGGGCTTTTCGGCAAAGTAGTCGACACAGTAAATACGGCAAAGGATATTGCTCACGTAATATGGAACGTGGGCTGGAGACGATGATGGATGAGGATCATTTCACACACCACCATCAGAGATACTATACAAAATACAACGGCCTCGACCAATTAATGACTGCATCTACAAGGCGTACATGGGGCGGTCATATTGTTATATAATAATGCTATGGGATTTAGGCAGGCGTTTTCCGGGGTCTGATTTACTGCTTTATTTACTTAGCGACAGGAAGGGCTGAATTGTATTTGTGTGTCTTTATAAACGGATTCAGGAATCTGGGCTACCTAGACACACGATGCTTTATTAAAGCAAGGCCTCGCGGAACAGGAGAATTTACGGCTGGGATATGTGCATGTGCAGAGAAAGAAGATGTAATTAGATCTATTGATTGATCTAGGGGTTGGGTTGGGATCAAAAAGCAGGCAAGCACATACATATATAGACCAATGATGACAGAGGAACATTACAATGCATTGAACTTGTTATGCTCGCTTGATACATGGATACTATATACAAAGCACAACATGTTCCTCGTCTTACAGTAAGTACACTCACTGCCACTGCCCTGCCTGCCTTGTCTGTCTATCTATGCGCTCGTACGTGTACGCAAGGCTGAATGAGTGAGTGAGTAGATGAGTGTCACAGGCGTGATGTATGGATGGTCAACCCATCTTCCCATCCCATCCCATCCTCTCTCCTCTCCTCTCCTTCCTCCCTCACAACTCAATGCATACATGCATGCATACATCCAACCTCCCCTCCCCTCCCCTTCCTTCCCTTCCCTCCTTCCTTCCTCCCATATGCCAACACAGACACAGACGTCCCACACAATCATGCCTGCCTGCCTGCCTTACTCTTACTTTGCAAAGTCTTGTTTGTACGACTCACATGTAAGGGGCCGTGCCGTGAACCCAACCCAACCCAACCCCGCTTTTCGGCTGTATGTATGTATGTATGTATGGTA
>NW_022157314.1:0-53284 GCF_007821495.1 Lachnellula hyalina
GCGTCCATGGGTGCGGGGGATCGCATTGTGATTCATTCCCCGGGTGGTGGGGGGTGGGGGAAGAAGGGGGATGTAGAGAAAGAGGGGCTGTTGGGGAAAGTGAAGAATGTTTTCACAAGTGTGGCGAATGGGACTGTGGATGCGATTCAGTCGATGGGGGAATCTGCTTGATGTACCTTTGACTGATTCTGCTTCCTCAATTTCGTATCATCATATAAGAACCTTTGGACAGGCTTAATCTATTTGACGATTTTAAATCACATGTCATTTTCGATGAATGAACCGCGAGCTCGTGCCGCAATTCAGATTTCCACATCGTGCTTCGGTTAGCGATCTACGAGCATCTTAACTGTCTGACAGGAGTCCCGAACCATGTTCCCGCACGGATCTCCCGTATTTCTGGGGTACAGTACCTCGGCTTCGTACTAATCGTCCACTTATCGTTGCACGTGATAGACGTCGTCGCATTCGCTCCTAGTCTACAGAAGTGATTTTGGCCGTCAAGCGAATATGGCCGGTGAGAATAGATACGTATTTACTATTGCATATGAAAGTTGGTATAAAGTGACCTTAACCTCCTTGTCGCAAAGTAAACCCTAATAGCCGTATCATCTAAATCCAACGCATCTTCTAAATCGCTTGTAGGCTGCTGGTTGTGTAAGATCTATGATGCAATGAAGTAGTATAGGCTAGTTTCCTTCTTGTCTGTTAAGATCTTATTATTGCCTCTATAACCTTGATTTCAGCTTAGCTAACTTGCATCTAATTTAATTGAATTGCTAAGAGCTCTTAGCTTTAGCTAAAAGATTTAATAAGCTATAGTTTAACTCTCTTTAGGATATTTGCAGAGCTATTTCTTCGCTTTTCATAGGCGTTCCTTGTTACTAGCATCTTAGACTGCAGCTTCATACGTAGCAATTAGGGAGGTAGAAGGGGAGCGTATGCGCGGTGGAGGCGATAAAGGTATATAGGGAGAGGGGGGCAGTTTTAGTATTTGTCTAAGGGTGGCTGCTTGCAGGTTGCACTGGTCATTTTTATTTTCAGGTGTAGATGCCATACAACATGTCACCGGCCATGTTCGCTTGACGAGCCATTTTGCTTCCGTAGATTAGGAGTAAATGCGACGACGTCTATCACGTGAAACAATAAGTGGACGATTATGGCCATGCGCCAGTGATCAGACCCAGGGTTAGAGCGACTGACTACCTTCCCCAGATGCCGCGCGAAGGATGATCCC
Source organism: Lachnellula hyalina (assembly GCF_007821495.1). Classification (NCBI taxonomy): domain Eukaryota; kingdom Fungi; phylum Ascomycota; class Leotiomycetes; order Helotiales; family Lachnaceae; genus Lachnellula; species Lachnellula hyalina. Next base: position 1,238 of record NW_022157314.1, read on the forward strand.
ATGAACCTTGATTTGAATCCTTCCACCTTCCATTTTGACATGTTCAGATTAGAAGGAATTCCTATTAAGTACAAAGGTCAAAAACATCCCCGTATCTTAATTTCTTTCCTCTCATCTCATCTCCTCTTTTTGTCGATGAACATGTTTGTCTTTACTCAATATAGATTTGTTTTGTGTGCTTTATTACATTTGGCCGCTGGCGGTCCTGCTGCTCAACGTCGTCCTACTTTCGATCACTTTAGAAGACCGGGTTTTGCCACAACGCAGCAGAGCTCAACAACAAGTGTAGCAGCCACTGTTGCTCAGTCTTCATTTCAAGTGACCGCATCTTCTATACCAAGCTTGAAAGACGCTGCAGCATCTTCAATTCAGAGCTCAAATGCAAGTGCAGGCGCGCTTCCTCCTGTGGCAGCAAGTATAGGACCGGTCATTAATGCTACCCTTACAAAAAACTGGGGAATCACTAGAGATGGCGGTGGAGGCGGGACAATCGACGGGACGCATATTATCAATTTCTCCGATACAGGCGCTGACGGCAATAATGCTTTCGTCTCGAATTCCATTGCTACTACTAATACTGTACGTTAAATTCTCCTGCGGGACAAGACAAACAGAAAGTCAGAAGCTTACTAGCTCTTAGAATGGAACGATGCTCACCGACTACGGCACCAACTATCCCATGCAGCAATGGCCCTTCGAACCAGACGAAGTTGCAGCGTCCGGCCTCCGCATCGCCATCTGGCCAAACACCAACATCGTCAGTGGGTGCGGTGGTACTTGCGGATACACAGTCTCTAATGTCGTCGATGTCAATCTCACTGCTCCATACCCGAGCACCATGATCTACTCCACGCTAGCCAATATCACTCTAAAAAGCAATAACACACCTTCCGTGGAAAGGATATCGGCTCAGATGTGGAAACCTAATGAGACTAACTATGGTATTTACGGGCTGGCTCGCGCTCGGGATGGCTCGGATGATATATATCTGTTTGCAGCGCCAAGTACGGCAGATAGTGGGTTGAAAGTGGCGAAGGTTGCGGAGGCTTCGATTGCGGATAAAAGCAAGTACACATACTGGGATGGGTCGACGTGGGCTTTAACGGCTCCAAGCGCAAATGACACCAAATCCAACGTTTTCAGCAACAAAGGAGGAATAGGTACTGGTGTAAGTTTGTGCTACTCCATTTGAAAGTACGGTTATGGGACTAAATCAATTGGTCTAGGATATTTTCTGGTCGGCATATCACGGGCGCTGGCTCGCTGTTTTCAACGACGGCCTGGCGGTAGACGACACGTTCCAAGTCACGTACTCGATAACTGAGGACCTTACTGGCGTCTGGTCAACTACCCCGCAATCTCTCTTCGTCACACCGGGTTGTGGTAATGGCTGTACGACCCCGTGGAATTATGCAAGCCATGCGTATCCGGATATCGATCCATCGGGAAGGGTAGGCAGGCTTTCTGACAACACGTCTACAATACAATGTCCAATGATAAATACTAACAGGATATAGACCCTGCTCTTAGGATGGACGTACAATGCAGCATACACGTCGTTTGCCACCATTACTTGGACATGAGTACTGAGCGCCGTTTTACTTCTGCTTCAGATGTACACGTTTTCCAAACACCTTTACTGCTAGTTAGAGATCCACCTTGCAATTATAAATAAGCTAGGGGGAGCTTTGTACATGTCTGGTGCTCGTTTGGCTTCTGCTGTACATATTCTATTCATCCCCTAAACGAGAAACACAAATTACAAATTTAAATTTGAATCCTCGACTAGTGGGGAAGCTCATGAATATGTATGCCGAATCGGAGATGTTCTTTGGTAAGTGCTAAGCGCAAACGTGGCTTTGGAAAGTATGGCGGGATGGTTATATATGGGTAGAGGGGGAGGAAAAGGAAAAGGAAAATAAATGTAGGGGAAGTTGGGGATGGTAATGGGGTTCGGACTAATGATACTGCATGCTCAGTGGAACGGATAGGGTAAGGAAGGATTACTGGGAAGGTAGTGGGAAGACAGTTTTAGAAATCAAGAGTCATCCTATACCACACAACACGAAAGGTCGAAATATCAGCTCCAGCGTCCTCGCTCCTCTTTACTCGCATTCCATAGTAATGTAAGAACGTAATATGTATGTATATAATTACATCCTTGATTCTCCTGAACATCAAAAAGGTGAATAGCGTTATCAGGGTGGAAAGCAGGGCTAGCCTATATTCAGATAGATGGTTTCTATCAAAAGGTTCTGCGCGTGTAGTCTATCTAGTAAATGAGGAAGATATGCGTTTCTAGTGTGAAAATTATGGAGTCGTGCTCCCTTGGAGCGGTTCTGCTGTCATTTGGATGATTGTTGTCAATTCATCTTTATCTTTGAGGATTAGTATCACGTTTAGTGGTTATGAGTTTGGTTTGATTTGTAATTACGTACTTACCATCTGATTCGTTTCGTAAGATACAGGAAGAGGTATGTTAGTATGTTTTAGAGCTTTTCGCATCCGTTGTTAAGTCGTAGTATAAAGATATTACTGTTTTCAAGAGCTTGGAATTTATACTTCGAGGATGTTGGGAATGGATTGATTCACTGGATACTTGGGATCTCAGAACATACCTTCCTTCCGCCTTCCCATTCACATGTTGGTTCTTACCTGATGCCATACGCTTCCGGGCCGCAGGACGCAAATACCTCGTAGTATATTTTCTCTTCCTCTCGCGACTACTATGCAATGAATATCAACAGCGTTTATTCTTATCCCAAGATTATTTATTGCAACGGAGACCACATCGCAATGATGTTCTTTCGCAAGTTTTTTTTTTTTCAGTATGTGTCCTACTAATTGATGAAACTTTGAAGTTCCAGTTGGTCAAAGGATGCTCTCGTGTTCATTGACTGACTGGCTGAATTGCAGTCAAGTGCACTTTTGCTGTTAATGTTCATACTCATACTCATACTCACAAAATTCCATATCTCTTGGTACTCTTTCCATTGCTCTTTAGATTGCCGTGCATACAAGACCGTATGGCTGCGCTTTGTCTGGTATCTTCTGGCTTCAAGATATACTCCCCCCACCCCAAGTTTTACACCCCGTGGATAAGAACATCCGGTTCCACTCGACTTTTCCGTGTGGAGAAGGTGTAGGAGTTATGCTACTTAAATAGAGTGCGCACTATATGCGCTAGTGGTGGAGTTGGAGCTGGAGCTATAAATGCAATTCAGTCCCTCCTTAATAGGAATTCATGAGATAGGTATAGCGCGATGAGGTCAAATTCCTTCATGTGTGGAAAGAGAGTATGGATAGAGAAATAGGAATCAACTATGCCGAAGACATAAGGAGCGGTACATTTAATATATAACAAATCCTAAGAATATTATTTCACAGCGGTGGTTTATCTAAGTTACAATGCTGTCAAGAGATATGCTGCCGTCAACTCTTAAACCCGTTCGTTCGTTCGTTCGTTCCATGGGCCTTCCGAAATCTCTATAGGATTTTATGTATAAAGTTAGGTATATATATAATATGTTGTCCTTGCTCGCTCGAACCACAATTTCCGATTCCAGGCGTGTTCTCTGTCTATAACTATCATTGTAGATTAGTCTTTCCTATATATACATCTCAGAGGCATGGACAGATTATCGTTGCAGTTAATGGCAGGTCATTCACTGGCTTACTCTGTACCATACTATACTTTCTCAGACATCACCCTATAATGCATAAGTAAGTCGTCTGGAGAAGGCGATAGTAAAACTGTAGCAAGAATATCCCAAGCTAGAATTCACGGTAGAAGTTGGATCCATTAATAAATTCCAAGGATGCGAGTTCAATGTTTCGATTATTCTACCAAGTGGAAGTGGAGTAAGCTTTAGCTCCTGAATGGAGGAGTTTATTTCTGGGACTTGATGTGGTGAGGTGGTTTCTTGCTTTTGCTGTCAAAAAACTCCCTCGTTCATTCATGTGATACAGTCATTTGGATTGAATGCAATGGAAGGAAATGAGGTTGTTGTTCAGGACTTTCAAGAAGGTGCACTCATTGCTAACTCATACAAGCTGACGAAAACTTTCTCTGACACATACAGGACCTCCTTTTACAGAAGCGTTTGTTGGAGTTTCCCGTGCAAGATTGCGAAAGGCAAGGCTTTTATTCATCTACCAACTCTATCTAATGAGCCTGCACAACCCCACTAGCATCCGCCTGCTCCGTAATCCTCTTCTTATACGCCTGCACATCGCCTGGAAACTTCTCCACGGTCCCATGATCACAAACCCAGAGACTCTTACACACAGTCTGTAACATAGTCACATCGTGACTGACCATCAACACACCGCCCTTGAACGCCGCCAGTGCTGTGCTCAGAGCGTCCATAGCTTCGATATCTAAATGATTTGACGGTTCGTCGAGGACGAGAATGTGTGGGTTTTGGAGAGAGAGGCAGGCGAATGCTACGCGGGATTTTTGACCTCCGGACAGTAGTTCCATTTTTTGGAGGCCCGTCATGCCGGTTATGCCGAATGCGCCCAAGTGGCGACGGTATTCTTCGTCTTGTTTTCCTGGGTAGGTCTTGGCCATGAAACCTACTGCTGAAGTTGTGAGATCGAGAGCATCGACGTGATGCTGTGCGAAGAAACCAATTCGTAACCTGGGGTTTTGCGAGATAAGACCGGATGTAGGAGATAGTTTCCCAATAAGTAGCTTCAGAACTGTGGTTTTTCCTGCACCGTTGGGGCCAACGATTCCGATACGGGAGTCTAGTTGCACGTCTAGATCTACATTGCGGAGTAGAGGCTTGTCTTTCGTGTATCCAAAGCAAACGTCTGACATCTGCACGATGGGCGGAGAAAGTTTCTCGACGTCGGGGAACTTGAAGTGTACTGTGTATTCTGACTCTGGTGCTTCTAATACGGGCATCTTCTCCAACTTCTTGATGCGGGATTGTGCCTCGGATGATTTCGCGGCGTTGTAACGGAATTTGTCGATAAATGTCTGCAAATGCTGGCGCTGCACCATCTGGTTCTCGTACTCGCGTTTTGCGGTCTTGCGGCGTTCTTCCTTGGTAGCATAGAAAGATTCGAAGTTTGCACCTTTGTAGTAATCTAGTCGCTCTGAGTGCTGATGTATGATGTCGGTTGCTACTTCATTGAGGAAGGCTCTGTCGTGGGAGACGACAAGGACGGTGCTAGGGTAAGATTGCAGATAGGTGCCCAAGAAAGTCACGGAGGGAACGTCCAACATGTTGGAAGGTTCATCGAGTAGGAGAAGATCAGGCTCGCAGAATAGCGCTCGTGCTAGGGCTAGACGCATACGCCAACCTCCAGAGAAGGTCTTGGTAGGGAATTGTTGGCGTTCAGGGGAGAAACCAAGACCAGCGAGAATGGTAGCTGCTCGAGATTCTGCTTTGTCGGACTCCATCTCTGCAAGTTTGGATTGAACGTCTCCGAGGGTTTGATCAAGACCTTCACGTTCCCGATCTAGCCTTTCGGCATCTGCTGATGTGTCGGCCATGGAGGCACGTTCTGCCTCCATGGTTGCTAGTTGTTTAGTGATTTTGACATTCTCGGCCAACAGATGCTTTCGCCAGACATCTGCATCTAATACAGCTTGTAAAGCTGGGGTATCATCTCCAGTGATCTCTTGTTCGACGTGCAGAATGGAGATATGAGTTGGGATAGCCAATTCTCTCCGTGCCAGGGCTCGTAAAAGTGTAGATTTTCCAATACCGTTTTGACCAACCAGACCATATCTTCGACCATAGGCCAATGTCAAATTGGTATCTGTCAGGATCCTCAAGCCACCAATAGTCACATCGATTCCATCCAGCTTGATATCCTTGCTCTTCGCTTGACCCAGGGCATTTGACCCAAGTTGCAGAGGGTTAACAGCCATGAAGAACTCCTCATAAGACTGGGCATCTTCTGGTTGGTTCAATAACCTAGAAGCCTCATACTCAACAGCCTTGAAAGTCTTCTTGCTCTGCTTGGCGGCAATCTTCTTTTCGGCTTTTTCAAGCTTCTTTCGGTCAACTTTAGACTCTATCTTCCTGGTATTGTTCGACTCCAAATCCACACCTCCAGTAGACACTCCCAACGTAGATGACATGTTCCGTTGAGTTCCCACTTGAATGGCTTGATCTAATCGTTTGGCTGCGGAAGACACCTGCATTCGTTGTCCATCTGCTGCGAAGGCGCTGAACTTTTGCACCCATTTGTCCACCAGTTGCGCAATCTTGGCTTCATTTTCTGGCGACGGGTCTCCTGATGCAGAGACTAGGAGAGCAGTGATGGAAGCAGCGGCCTCTTCTAATGGAGATGGTCCTGTTGACTCTGATTCGGGGACATAGGCATTTGATGCATGGGTGAGGTAACCCACTGAGTATTCCGAGATCACGGGGTCAATACCGGGCAGGAAGGACTTGATTTCAGCTTCCATAGTTGCGGCAGGGTTGAGTACGGTTTAGATATATCGAGGGCGATGAAGCTTGTGGTTGACGTCCTTAAAAGCGGGATATCAAATTCAAAGATGCCCGTTTCTGATATTTGCCTCGCTCGTCTCGTGATGTTCTCCATTTTATGCACGTGCATTTATTGGTTGGTGGGTTGATATTGCAAGGTCCCCTTTCTAGACCTAATCCAGCAGCCTTAGCGCCAATTGATGGTTTTCCTCACCGCTGCAGTTCTCCAACAACAAATCCATTCAACTCAACACTCCACACCTTCAAGCATCCACCCACCTTCTTGCTACTCCTTCTCCAACCTCACATTCTCAACCTCCGAAAACACATCTCCATTTCCAGATCCCCCTCTACCTTCATCATGCGTGAAATCGTGAGTCCTCCCTCCTGAGCCTTTGTTGATCCTTCCGACGCGTCTGGCTTCGTATCCCTGAACTATATTACCCCACTACAATTTTGAAAGACCTCAGAGCTGACCAGGTGCCTTTTGCTGTGTACAGGTTCATCTTCAGACCGGCCAATGTGTAAGTAACGCCATTGATATTCATGAAGACTCGAGCTGACCTTGGACAGGGTAACCAAATTGGTGCTGCCTTCTGGTGTGTAGACCTGGGCGCGACGTTCCATCCGGACACGTCCGCAACACAAAAGTATTCAACACTGACAAATATATAGGCAACTGATCTCTGGCGAGCATGGTCTCGATGGCTCCGGCGTGTAAGTTCACCGGTCGGGCATTCGAGTCGCGGCTCGGTTTGTTTACATTGAGCTAATTTTTGCAGCTACAACGGAACGTCTGATCTCCAACTTGAGCGTATGAACGTCTACTTCAACGAGGTCGGTCTCAACTCTTACCATTCCCTCTACTATCTTTACTGATCTCATCTAGGCTGCCTCCAACAAATATGTCCCCCGTGCCGTCCTCGTCGATTTGGAGCCAGGTACCATGGATGCGGTCCGTGCCGGTCCTTTCGGTCAACTCTTCCGTCCCGACAACTTCGTTTTCGGTCAATCCGGTGCTGGTAACAACTGGGCAAAGGGTCATTACACTGAGGGTGCTGAGCTTGTCGACCAAGTTCTGGATGTTGTCCGTCGTGAAGCCGAGGGATGTGACTGTCTCCAAGGTTTCCAGATCACCCACTCCCTCGGTGGTGGAACTGGTGCCGGTATGGGTACGCTTTTGATCTCGAAGATCCGCGAGGAATTCCCAGATCGTATGATGGCCACCTTCTCCGTTATGCCATCGCCAAAGGTCTCTGACACTGTTGTCGAGCCTTACAATGCCACCCTCTCCGTCCATCAGTTGGTCGAGAACTCTGATGAGACGTTCTGTATCGATAACGAGGCCCTTTACGATATCTGCATGAGAACCCTCAAGCTCTCTAACCCCTCATACGGAGACTTGAACCACTTGGTCTCTGCCGTCATGTCCGGTGTCACCACCTGTCTGCGTTTCCCCGGTCAGCTCAACTCTGATCTCCGAAAGTTGGCTGTGAACATGGTTCCCTTCCCCCGTCTCCATTTCTTCATGGTTGGATTCGCTCCTCTTACCAGCCGTGGCGCATACTCTTTCCGTGCTGTCACTATCCCCGAGTTGACTCAGCAGATGTACGACCCAAAAAACATGATGGCTGCCTCTGATTTCCGTCACGGTCGTTACCTGACTTGCTCTGCTATCTTGTAAGTCACACTTATATACGATTGATAATTATATTGTGCTAACAATAAACAGCCGTGGAAAGGTCTCCATGAAGGAAGTCGAGGATCAAATGCGCAACGTCCAAAACAAGAACTCCTCCTACTTCGTCGAATGGATCCCCAACAACGTCCAGACCGCTCTCTGCTCCATCCCACCCCGTGGTCTCAAGATGTCTTCCACATTCGTCGGTAACTCCACCTCTATCCAGGAGCTCTTCAAGCGTGTCGGTGACCAATTCACTGCTATGTTCAGGCGTAAGGCTTTCTTGCATTGGTACACTGGTGAGGGTATGGACGAGATGGAGTTCACTGAGGCCGAGTCCAACATGAACGATTTGGTTTCCGAGTACCAACAGTACCAGGATGCCTCCGTCTCGGAGGGTGAGGAGGAATACGAGGAAGAGGCACCATTGGAGGCAGAGGAGTAAATTTGTTCGACTATGCTTATTCAATTGAGCGGCATGGTGGTGTCACTATCAAGTCGAATCATATTATTCGCAAGGTTGAGCATGTCTGATGGCATGGTACGATTGTTTTTCGTTTGGTTTTCTTGAGCGATGGAGCTTTGTGATTGAGGAGATACCTTTCACGGGGAGCAGTGGTTGATAACGAAATGATTGAGTAGTAATTCAAGGCAATAAGTCTTTGAGTCTATGTTACGTCCAACTTGCAATGTGATACAATAACAAGTACCAGGTATGTATACGTTCCCGAATGGTATGAAAGGCTGTGTGGACAAGGAGGAAAGGAGTAGCACCCAGTGGTCAGGCATGCGGAGGGAATGCGAATTACTTTGCAATAGGGCGTGCATACCTAGGTAGGCAAGGAGGGGACGGGTAGCGGGGATTGCATTTGTGAGTCCCTGCAATACATTCAAGTTCTATCAATGGTTTGAGGTCCAACTACGTACGTGTACGCACGCAGATGGTTAGCGGAGCAGGCAGCACGGTAGGGTCTCGATCCATTCTACCTTGCCTTTCTTCCAAAGCCTAGGGTTTGAATCTAGGGTTTGCCAAGTCATCGATTGACTGCTTAGGACGTATGCCAAGACGAACATGCAGAAAAGATTAACTTATATGTCATCGCTATTGTGTTGTGAAGAATGACTTTCTTGAATAATATTTCTTTTTGGGGGTTCTGTGCCTGTGGGGAGGGGAGGGGATACTTCGACTTTGTTGGGCATGCGTTGTTGGTTTTATATCGAAGCTTGAAGTGAAGTTTCTGTCCGTTTGTGTTCATCTCAGCTTCGCTTCGCTATGCTATTCTATTCAGCTCTTTGCCTATGCTTATGCTTATGCTCTTTCCTATCTTATCACCGCGAAGGAAGTCTTGGTATGCTAGCTGTGGTTTCCTCTCCGGCTACATCAAAGAAGGAGTTCCAGCTCTTGTGTAAATTGTAAATAGATAGTCGGGTCGTGCGGCTGGTGGATTCGTATAGCACGGTATGGTGAGTGGGTGAGTTCTCTGATATTACAAATAGGATTGCAACTTAATCCTTCCCGCGCCAACATTAATGCCTACCTTAGGTATACAAAGTTTATGAAATCCATACCAGCCACTACTTACAGTCCGCATGATCTCTCATTCGGTCAAGATAAGATACCAATATGCAGGCAACAGACACTTAAAATACTCTCGATCGAACAACTGGTCAATGTACATGAGGGCAAAACAAGCTCCCTTCAATCCAAGCAGCTACTTGAAAGTGATGAACCTCGGCAACGATCGCAACAGCCAGAGACCCGGAACAAGGAATCAGTCGTGCTGTGAATTCTATACCAAAAGAGACCACGAAACCTACAATAGCTATTCCTACCTTTGAAACTTCCCCTCCACACACCCACTACCTTTCGGGCATTTCGAGACGAGAATCGAAAGGAAGAATGAGGACAAGATCTGCCAACATTCGGCCACCTTCACCGAATCACCTGCATCTCAAACATATCAACCTCGCTCGCACTTTATATACGTCAAAGCTCTAGTAGACAACGGATAATCTCCAGCTACTGATGAGTGATTGTCCGATAGCTCTCATGTCAGAACACTAAACCAACCTCTAGTTCCAACTCTACAGACTAAGGTCTGACATCTCACGATGTCTTCCGTCTTGGCAGACGTTGGATCAAGCGCAGCGCAGCGCAGCGCCATGAGATGAAACGAAACGCACGACATCAACCAACATCTTACGTCAGAACACTATCACAACGTCCACAACCAACATGCGGCTACACGGCGCCTACAAACCCCCCTTACGTCGTGAAGCTACCTGCTCTCCATCTTAGAATTCCATGTAACTACCTACTGCAGAGTGCAATCAGCTCAGCTCAGCTCGTGGCATACAACCAACTTTGGAAGCCTCAAGCGCCTGCCATGCGTACGTGCCAACTTGGTGCATATCGACAAGGAGTTGAGTTGCCCAACTCTACATGTACTGTACACATGATCATATATACGTGAAATAAAACACATCCTCATCCATGCAATCATTCATCCCTCCCTATCGAACCAACGAGAAACTCCCAAGTACATATTCGCATTTTGCAAGTACGAGGTACAGAGAAATAGAGAAATACCCGATAACAAGATCTGATGCCATTCATGGCAGGAACCGAAGAACATGTCTACAGTACCGCAATCACGACTTCCTTCCTCTACTGTACCGATTCAGTATCGCGCATCCGCGATGCACTTCTTTGCAAGGTACCTACTAAAGATACCCATTTCTAGGATGCACGTGGTAGGTAGGTTGGTATTTAGGAATAGTAATCAAGTAGGAGATAGGAAACCGTAAACCGCAAACGCAGCGAGGCAGCCTCGCGGCACAAGAGTGATTAACCTGCGTATACGAGTAAAGCATGGCATGGCATGCATCGCGACCCGACCAAGCCAATGAGCAAAAAGGCCTCGCCTCTGCCGTCTTTTACCTGATTTAGAAATAGACAAAGAGAGAAAAACTAGCGAGCGCTAATTCTGGAGAAGAGATAGATGGGTATCTCGTTTGATCGTTGGTACGAAGTATATTGCAGGCTATAGTACAGCGGTAGGTAGATGAACTTGCACTTATTCATTACCCTGGTCCTAGCCTGAGCTAACAACGGACGGAACAGCGGAGGTAAGGTACGTACCGGTCGGTACTGTTGAAACATTGCGACAGACACCATCTATCCCACGCATGGCCGACCGTCCCGCTGGAAAGCTTCTATTTCCATTTGCTTTTCCTTCTACTGTACATAGGCACAGGACTGGGCATTCGTTCGTTGATTAGATTCGTCCGTACGACGGACGCGTGGCAAGTCCCGGTACCGAGTTGGCTTCGTAACCCTACAGTATACTCTAACTCCAACTCCAACTCTTTTCCCATAAGCGCCGACCGAGCGAGAGAGCAAACAATCCAACATCTGATCTGCTCTGAGCCTCAAACATACATATGCTGCTGCTGCTGCTGCGCTGCGCTGCGCGCCCACGCACACGCACATGCAACTCCGTATGCCGATCAGAATCACTTGACCGATATCAGATGCAGGACGTGCGTATGTGTCGTAGGTACAGTACTGTACTGTACGGAGTTCGCATGCGCAGATAATGCGTCGATTCCGAGACCTGATTCGGTGACTGAGGGAGACAACCTGCTTAGCTTGGCCTGTCCGACGAACGAAATAATGGCGCGCGGGGTTGGTTTTGAGCGTAGATAATTACCCCTTTGGGCCAACCCAACTCGGACGGGAAAGTTTACATTTTATAGTATACGATGCTCCGTATTGTTACTATCACACCTTGCTGAGGTAGCTGTAAGTACGAGGTAGAGTAGATTACCTATGTACTGCTTGCTCATTTAGTAGCCGAATTATAGGTAGCGATTGACTCGTGGTAAAAAGAAAAAGGGATTTTGATCCTCCCTCCACCACGTTACAGACACTACCTACCTTACCACCACACCCACCATCACGATACACGAATTAGCTTTCTTTGAAACAACTCGGATCCCGCGGTCGGATTCGGACGAACTTGATAATCCAGCCCGACTTGACCTACGCGTTAGTTGATCCTACCGAATCCGAGAACGGGATGTTCGGTATAGACGGTTTTCGTGCTGTGCTGTGCTGTGCTGTCCTTGCTGCTTCAAGGATTGAAAGCAGGGGGCGCATCGAGTTATAGAATGGGCGTGTGATTGATTGGAAAAGCTAAAACGTCTAGATTGCAAGTTAGAAAGCAAGTATCGTTGCCCGGAGTTCAGGTCGGATATAGGTCTTTACAGCAGTAGCAGCAGCTCTTAATAAATTTACTTCGTACAATACTCCATATAAATGCACGAGCTTAGGTATACCCCGTCTAAAATTAAAGTATACGTCCGTACGCCGATCCTCGTTCCTGGTGTGGGGTCCAGCCAAGGGATTTTTGCCAGGATAGCCTATTATTCGTTCGAGATACGAAGGCCCCAAAGAAATCAAATCTAGACTCTAACTGCTCTGAGGCAAGAGGGCCAGGCAGCAACGGTACAATAATAATACTCCGTAATATTGTACATACAGTACTGTACGAGCAAGTAGGAGGAGCTAGTACCAAGTAAATATACTAAGTTACAAAGTAATTGCGGCCGCCCCTCCGACCCACCATCACCACCCTTGCCTTGCCTTGCCTTGCCTTGCCTTGCCAGCCTTAAAACGTGGTCGAATGATGGTTAATTGACCTAATCAGGCTAATCATATACGACGACGATCCCCTACGAAGTACTACATAAGTAACCTCAACTCTCCCTCTCCCGCTCCGCTCTTTCATGACCACGGAGCTCACTTCCAGAGAAGTACCGGCCGGCAGCCAGCGGTGAGGATCATCCCATCACATCGTAAATACTCGTAAATTACCTTATTCTAACAAATGCCAAGTACAGTGACATCCCATCCCATCCCTGCGAATCAACCCCCCTTTACTCCGTACATTGCCTCCAAGCCCAGAAACCAAATCCAAATCCCCATTTCCCGACTTTCTGCATAGCCAGACAGGGACCATTGCGCTGCTTACTCAACGGCCGGTCTTGTTGTTACCTTACTTTCAGCCCTATGAAACCTTTGCGGAGGCCCCGACTTACACTCCGTACCGTCATGTCTCCGCTCACGAGCATACTTTGCGTTCTGTGGCGGTGAGTTGCGTTACCGCTTGTTTCGTTGATTTATGTATTCACTCATTCGCTCTTTACTGTGTCTCTTTCCTGTCCGGAGATCAAGAGAGGATATCTTCTTCCTCGTATCCTGAGCCACATAGGAGGCCATCCTAACCTTCAATTCCCGCTCCCCCCTCCCCCAATCAAAGTTCTCCGGATTGATCAGTAAACAAGAAATAACACATATCTACTAACCTGACCTACTCTTTTCCTATACAAATGATTCACGCCCTTTGTTTGATTTACGGAGTACAAGTCCGTCCAAATGAAGATCTTATCTATTTCGTATAATAAAACCATATAAATTTACCAAAATTACAATCAATGCATCTACCGTCTTCTCATACGTAGATAGCCTCCTTATTGTTCGCTCACCTGAGAAATATACTTTCCCTAGTTGGAGTCTAGATCCATGCGCACCATTCACACCATGACATCAGGGCCGCCTTTCCTCTATACTCCGTACGGTATTCAACCAACTAGCAACCCTGATTCTATCTTATCCTATCTGTCCTATTCTATCTCCTAGATCTCCTTCAACCAAATCATACCGATTCTAGAAGTTAATAGGAGAATGCTGCGCGTACTGTACTGTACCACAGACATAGCCTTCCTTTGACCTTCTATTCCAATTATTCAGCCCCCCCTTCTTTTTCTTTTTCTAGTCCAACCCGATACATATACACCCAAGCTCCTTCAAGATAATTAATTCGTTCATTCAACCTCACATTCCCACATTCCCACATTCCCCCATCCCCCCTACCAATCTACATACGGAAGCCCGGTACACCTACCTACAGTAAATTACCTACCTAGCCGGCAGAGTATTAAAGTTTTCAAACCCCCAAAGCCGTGCTGTGCTAGCTAGGATTGCGTGGGGTTCGCGGCCGTAATGAAATTACTTACTTAATACCAAGGGATATCAAATCAATGAAACAGACATACACCAGAAAGATTAGTTATTATCATTAAAATCTACTTCGAGAGTAGGGAGGAAAAAGAATAAGAGGAATAGGAGGAATTATTATCGAAGTCTCAACATGCGTTTCGACGGAGACACACAGACACACGGACGCCAAGTTCCGCGCGCTACCTCGGAGGTATGGGAAGGGAATTTCCATTTAGAAGTAGACAATAATTAAGCTTTTCATACAGTAGCTCCTTTCTAGAAGCTCCGTTCTAGAAGCACCGTTCCCTTCGGTTCATTTCGTAAAGTTAGCTTTCGTATACATATGCGATGGCTTGGCACCGATTTCCTAATCGGGCGCGCCTGGCGCGGGCGAGGTCTGTCTGTCTGTCTGTCTGGACAAAGAAACAAACAAACAGACGGCGTTAAATAAAACGGCCGGCCTCCTGTCTGTCTGCGCCATACGGCAACAAAAAGTCCCGAGAGGGATGGGATTCGAACTTCGAAGCCACAGCTAGCACAGGGCGTGTGGACTGGTATACGCAGTCGTTGCGCTAGCATGTGTAGGGGTATTGCTCAGCCTTTTTTGGAGAGAGAGCCCGGGATTCCGTCACTGTATTCACTGGCTCGCTCGCTCGCTCGCTCGCACAGCCTTCAGCCAGCAAGCAGGGTGGGGAAATGCGGTAAGAACTTTAACGTACAGGTAGGTGCATTCCCTGAGAGCACTGCACTCATGTCAGACGCTACTAATTCCCATGGGAAATCAAGACGGGGACCCAATGGGAGTCGATAATTGATGTTGTGTGCATATTTAGATTTCCGTCAAGGGGGAAATAGATTGCCTCCAAGTGATGCCTGCTGTTGTCAGGGAATAGGCTTGAGTGTTGGGCAGCTCCAGAAACCGAGTGTCGAATTATGGCTCAGGAGAAAGGGGTGTCTAGGAATAATTCTGGTGATTAGTACCGTAGAGGGACCCTAGAACCATGCTTCCATGTTTTGAATGCTTGGATATATGCGGTAAGCGCATGCAGCGCATGTGGTAAATCTGAAGGGTGGATACCGTGAGAGCGGGTATGGAAAGTGCGTGCTGAGATCTTAACCTGGGAACACACCCACCAGTCTAACGGGTTGTATAATTATATCAGCACTCAAAGTTTCAAACCCCATGGGATAATAATAGGGGTAGTTCTCGTTACAAGGGAGGATGTTGTAATCTCCACAGCTCCCCGTAAACTCCCACGATGCTCTCCTGAAACGTGGAAACTATTATGCAAGAAGCTGCCGCGCTGCCACGTTCCCACGCTATCACACACCTTCCTAACCTGTAAGAGATCCCCCTTTGGGGGCGTTTGAACGGTTTATTATTCGGGAGGTGGCTTGCATACTGCTTGGTTCAGCGCGGCTACCAAGCCCTACCGCCTATCTGTAACAGTGTGAGGATTCAAGACGGTCCTCGTAAGCCTGATAGGCTGTTAGTCCCTGGTACAATTACCACATGGCACGATAGGGGCAAGACCCCGTACATAATATGGGCCTCGTTCAATCCTCTTGGCCGTTTTCAATGCCGTATAGACCAAATAGGCTCCGACATAGCATGGGCAAGGCCAAATATAGCTGGTTGGTTGACAGGAGTCTAAAAAAGACAGGAGTATGGATTTAGCATTTGGATTGAGTATTCCGTATAGAAATATGCAATAAATAGGAATACTAGTAACAATGCCAATAAACTCAAATCATACACGATCTGACGAGCGAGGGCATCCCAAAAAGGGTACTTTGATGCCAAGGAAAGCATGAAAATTCCAAATGGGCAATACCCGCTCTCACGGCAAATACGGAAGATCGGATTTGATGGTATAATCAAATGCCATGGACAGTGGCTATGCTATACCGACGACAATGAAACATGGAATGCCGAGTTTCCCAGCGTGATACCCGTAACTCGGAACACCAGGAACTGGTACTGTAGGCAGGCAGAACAACGGTGAACGTCTTCACCGCAAGACCTGGGGTTGGAGAGGACATGGAGACCAGAACTATGGCCGAGGAATAGTAGGAATAGATTACAGCCAGGCCCAGAACTTCTTGATCTAGGGCAGAAAGTTTTGTAGTACAGGGATTGCGTTGCCTAAAACGCACGCCGCGAGACAAATGATTGATGGGCTAGTAGACACCAAGCAAGATTAAGGTCTGAGGAGAGCGGTGATGAGAACAATGCAGCGTGGTTACATTACAATCAGTGGTGAAGCTCAGGTGGTGGTTGGAATGCGCTGCATTGGAACACATTGGGCCTGTGAAATTGACGTTTGAAGCCGGGTAGGGCTGAGAGGGAGGTTCAAATCATGTCATGCGCCACCAGCTGCCACCAAGTACCACCAGATGGGCAGTCGGACCTACCGGAAGAGACATAGCATTGGAATTAAAATGCAAAGGGTGGGTCAAAGGTGGAATACAGCACGGTGCTGGTGGAGCAGTGTGAATCGTCGAGCCCGACTCTTCCTCCCTCTTCACCGTCGTCGTATCTTCGCGAGACTCGCTAAGGTACGATCTCTGGACTGCGATTGGTGTAGAAGTGCATTGCAGGGGCCTTGGACCTTCCATGCACCCAAGATTCTGCGGTGTGTTGAAAGAAGTGTCGGGGTGACGAGGGGTTGGAAGGAAAGGTAGGGGCCCCATGCACCCCTACAAATGAAACCCTGTCGCCTGTACACCTTTGTAATCCGAGGCGCAAAAATAAACATATGACAAAGCACGTGCGTTCCGTGCCTCTTTCTAAAAGGAGGCAAGGTTACGTTTAAATTCATGTGTGGAATCTTGGATATTACGGAGTAATGGTGACAAATTCCCGGTAAAGGTCAATTTTAGGGCCAAAACCCACGCGGCATAGCTCTGCTCTGTGCCCCTCTGATCTACCCATGTCTGGAGGAGCCATACCCGCTACGGGAATATTAAATGAGCCAAACAGAGCCAACACAGTACGAGTTGATTGCCCGAAGCGATATAGCATGAGGCAGTGTATATAAATTTACACGAAATTCTTGACTCTGGAGTACAAGTAGATAAAGAGGGTTATACTTGCGATAATTCTTCCTTCGAAGCGAAGTGCCATCGTTCTACAGCTATCCAGGTAGGAGAATGGCTTTGGATACGACTAACGCTGGTAGGTAGTTGGTTTGTCCAGAGGACGGTTGGACACAAAACTCTATTTTACGACATGTGCGTCGGATTCTATATCCCTAGATCCAATTCCAGGACAGCACCCCTAAAACATTCGAAGAGTTGGTCAAGACTATTTCAGATTCCTGAAACCAAATATAGATGTGAAGGTTAATAAGGTAATCATCAATTGTCTCGCTTGCAAGAGTGTCTTGCATAGAAGTCTGAATAGGGCTGTTTGCCAAGCTTTTTAGGAGAAAGGGGGACGATTGTACCTTTTTCCTGCCTTCCATTTGTGGTAGTCGACGGCGGCCGTAAAACCCTCCGCTTTTGCCACTAGTTCTTTCCATTCGTTCTCCTTTTAGAGATTATTGTTACAGGGTTTCATGATTCCAAACGGTAAAAAGCGACCGGCGCGGCGCCGAGCATTATTTTGCCTTTGATGTGTGCGTGCTTTTCCCAGAATGTGGGTTTGCTAGGCAACAATATTCGGTACTTTTTAGAGCCTCTCGAAAGTAATTTGGCATCGCAAAGTCCTTCTATTACCGGTACCCAAGACGATTTGTTTTCCCTTCTAGAGGCGTTGTCGCTGTTCCCGTAGCGTTCGCAAAAAGAAACTCCCCCTTTGCGAGCACTGCACTGTGATTAGATGAAGATAGCCGTCTCCTGAACCCTCATTGCCGGCCCATTAATAGTTCATGGCTTCATTCGCCCACCGCACGCCGTAGGGCTGCTATGGATCTTCGATGATAATCTAGAATTACAGTAGAGACTGTACTTGTAGGCTTAGCGTAGATCTATTCCTAGTATCACTGCTGGGTTGGTGCGGTGCGAGCGAGCTTTCTGGTTGGGCCCTCTGTACGAGGCTTGCATCCCCAGCAACTTTGGCTTGGGACTTAGTTTCTATTCTTAAAGGCTGCTAATTAGCCAACTATACGAAATCGGGATCCTATGCCTTAGCGCGTTCCCGGGGTGAAGCAGAGTTGGTGTCGCTGTACGTAGTAGCGTACAAATGCTGGGTGGCTGAGAGACTAACCCTTTGGGATCGTTGACTCGAAAGCCCGCAGAATGTCGGCAAGCAAGGTGCGTGGCTTTTGCGAACAACGGTCGAAAAGGCGGCCGGGAAATGGTAAATAAGCAGGGGGAGCCGTGCAGGGGCTTTGTGCCAGCCTTAGTAGGGGCAACTATGACAGGGTTCTCGTTTGTAGCTGAATCTTGGGGAGCAGGGGCTCTATAAGTCCGCATGGCTGCGGAGTAGGAGTTGTGTAGTCCCGCGATTTACATATATACTCGAGGGAGATCCCCAATTGCGGCGTCTCGAGCCTTGTTGAACACAGACCTTGACCATCATTTTCCAAGTCTCTGCTTCGAAGCATTCATCTTCCTCACTCTACATCTACACATCCCCAGTTATCCATTCATAACCAACATGTCTGGATCACAGAGTTACTCATACCCGACTGCCACGGCGTCGAGGCATATCACCGCACATGGCACCAGCAGTGCTTTCAGCAGTTCAGCAAATCCAGATGAGGATTGGACCAAGATATCCGATCTTGCTGAGCGCAGAAGAATCCAGAACCGTATTGCTCAAAGAAACTACCGTGGGTAACTCCATCTGCTCGCCCACAGCACAGTTAGCTAACCCACTCAATAGGCAAGAAGCTAAAGAGACGCCTCGAAGACCTCGAGAGACGGGCAGGATCATCATCAGCATCCCCACCTCAAATACATGCGGAAATCCAACAGCCAGACCGCCGCGAAAGCGTCCAGCAGTACAAGAGAAGCCCGGAATCTTCGCACAGATCTCCCAGACTTGTTCCAACTCAGCAGTACACACCACCAATGCACAATGACGAGGAAATAATGTTTGGCCAAAGCTATGACCGAGAAGGGTCTCGAACACCTCCTCTATTCGCATATCACTCTTACCCCGCTCCTGAAGACATCGTCTACCCGCCATATCCTCAATCACAACCATACCGAGCGGTGACTACTGGCGAATATGATTATATGCAACCTGTACCGGTCACTCTGCCTTCGATGATGCACTTCCAAGATTCGATTAAGCGCGAGAACGAAGACACCATGAGCCCGTTCGCCATGAGCTATCAAGGACTTCCGGCCATCGATATTCACTCTTCTCATGGATATGACGATTCAAATCCTCATGTGAGTAAAGTCCGAGCTCCACAGCATCTGCTGAGCCGTGTCTGACTTGTGAATTTGAAGACTCCTCCTCTTTCACATTCATATGATCACTCGACAACATGTTCGGAGTCGGGGTATTCTCAATACCCGACCACGCCTCTCTCGATGCCTCCTTCGCCGCGACTCATGACACAAATATGAGCGAGTGTTTTGCATTGGTATAATGATTGTTTGGTTTTGGGTATGGTGTATGAAAAACGAGAGTCGAAGCGCTCGACACTCAACAGAGAGGAATTCTCATGAATATGATTTTGGAAGCTGGAATGGGTAGCATTGGTAGTCTGGTGTTGGCGTTTGTTCTTTGTTACCAGCAAGAAACCTGGGGTTTTTTTCTGGGCTGTAAATACCCTGCCCCTCCGCACAACACTTGTTGTTTGAGCTTCAGATAACAAGAATGATAATCTTGACAATTGCATTACTTTGCCCGCGCATGCAACTGTTGTTGATACTTGCAACTGCCTGTAATACTTGACTCCATCATTTGTGATAGGCCTGGTTTCACTCAGTGGGGCTATCAACACATCATAGCCTCAGAGCCCATAGCCACGACGGGTGTCAAAGGCCCAAGCAGAAACGGGTAAGTTTGGCACGGCATTCGGCCTCCACTTTGCGGTAGTGCCTATCCGGCCGGCCGACGCAGAGTAGGTGGGAGATTATTATTTGGCCGAACCGTGCTTGTACCGTATTTCACGTAACCATCTGGGTCGGTCTACTTGTAGAAAGTGGCGCAATGAGAATACGGAGTTCTGTGCGAGTACTTGCTCCGCAACTTTCGCTGTGCCACTCTCTCTACCTCTATCCAGAATAGAATGCAGCGCGCTGGCCGTAGTCGCGGGCGCAAAGCTCTCGTGAATATTAATCGGTCTCCTGAGACCTGTGCAGATCCCTCGAGACTACGTGATGTGATGCACGGCCCTGACTGGATGGAAGTCGGTCCAAACTACTCCGTAGGTTATCCAGACGCGAGAGTCGAGACACGAAGGAGGAGCGATGTCGATCGCGTTGCAGGCACAGCGAGGCGTAGGAGTGGGATGGTTGCAGCAACTTGCATCACTGTAGGATCAGGCCGTGGCGGGAGAGAGATCGAGTAGTCTGAAAAACGGGAGCTCGTCGATGAAGGATCAACACGATCAACAAGACCCGCGCGCGAGTCGATTTAAGGTGCTGATGGATGCGGTGCGATGCTCGAAGTTAGTAAGCATGAGAGAGAGAGCAAGGCAAGGCAGGAATCTGGAGGTTTGCCGATCAGGTCCATGTACTCCAGTATAAGCGCGCGTCTGCCGCGGCAAGGCTGATAGTGAAGTCATCAAACAAACCACAATTTTTTGACTTATATTCTACATAGCAGTCTCCATTTAAACTCATATCCCTAGCTGTTCCCTCCATCAACGATCCACCCTACGTATAATCTTTCCGCAAAGAGACCTCCAGGTTTGTCATCAAGTACCTGGGTAGCTGGTGGTAGCGAATCTCTTTTTCATTTTTACAACAGCTTCAACCCCAAGAGTCAGTTCCCGGATATGGGGTCACAAAACTATGGAATGGCTTTACAAGCACCACCGCAGTCAACTCTGTTTGGCGGTAGCCTGTAAGTTTGTAGTCAATGCCGTGTAAATGCTTTCTTCACGCCAAAGTTTATTACTAATGCTTTTTGAATTCAAGCCCGTGGTCACCCCTTGGTACGTAACCCCACAGAGCCCCATTTGGAATCATCGCAGGACTAACTATCGGGTCAAGATTGGACAAGTTCAGATGACAGTGTCCGAGGCGGCTCCTCCTACTCCGAACTCGCATGCAACCCTCCCTCGCCCATTGCCGTCTTCCGTGGAAATCTTGATATTGAGACCCTTGGCGGGGCAGGCTTCGCATCACAGAGAACAACCGGAGAGAACCGAATTTGGGATGTATCAGACTACGATGGACTGTTGCTCGACGTCACGCAGGCAGATGGGAAGCAGTATACTCTGACGCTGAAGGATGAGCTCCTACCCAAAAGTCCAAACGGACGAGAGCAGAGTACAATAAGTTGGGAGTATGACTTCAAGCCCAAACATGGTGGGGAGAAGGTGTTTGCGAAGTGGCATGACTTCACAGCTACATACAGGGGAAGGGAGATGCCAGATGCCAAGCCATTGGATTTGAAGCGTGTTAAAAGAATCAGTCTCATGATGAGGAGGTAAAACCCTCGCCTGTAACATCTAGGATATGGACTAATGAGAATACAGTTTCTTCGGTACCCAAGAAGGGGAATTTTCGCTGTCCCTTGTTTCAATATCAGTTGCCAAAGCTCCCAAATCAACCTATGAACCCTACCGAGACGACCCAACAGAGCAATCTGGCCGAACCCATAACGAGAAGACTGAAATGGACCCAAACAAGTCAAAACAAAGTTGGTTGGGTTGGTTACTTGGATTTTGTGGTGTAGCATAGCCTCACAACCAACAATATGTTTCGGGTCGCACAAATTGATCCATGTCATTGGTTCCCTATCCGGGCCCCGTCAGATGCTTTCGCTGAAATGTTCTATTGGTGAAACAAGACCTGGCCTAGATGAAGAAATAAATGCATATGTATTGCTTAGAGTAAGGAATACCTGTCTCGGGTCGTCTCTTGAAGTTGCCATGTTGATACCAGTATAGTATGTCGCGGCATTGCCTGGATATCAAGTCACCAATACGGTTAGCATCACGCATCAGTCATCTGATCTCATCCTATGTTTCACAGCCAGCACGCTTGCTGTTGCCGATCAGCATCACAATAACTCTAACAGCACTTCATGCCTCTTCCCATGTTAGCAAAGTTATTGCTTGTGTTTTCATTTTCGACATCTCCGCGGAATCCATGGAGATTTCGAATCAAGAACTTCCAGGCATTCATCGCGCGTCTCGGGCATTCGGCATTTGCTTGACAGAGCCTCAAAGCACTCGCATCGCCAATATCGAGACGCACGACATGGGTATACGCGTAACAAATTCATTACTCATACAAGACGGGCGTATTGGCTTCCCCTTTGTATACAAATAATGCAAGGCTACGTGTGTACCCCAAGCTACTCCGCACTCTTTAGGGAGCCAAGTGGCACAGCATTCGCAACAGATGACCACAATAGGCACACACACAAGTGTTACAACTCTATTCAGACCCTAATACTAATCATGTGCATGTGCATCTTCCACGTTCGATTCCACGACAGAAAATCCGCGCATGGCGACCCCTCCCATCCTTTTAGGCTCAACTCGAACCCCTCCCTCGACCCAAAATCCATCCACCGCCATTCCCCCAATACGATGCCAGCCCACCAATCATCTCTCCGCATTACCTGCATTCATCCCCTGCCAAACCCCTGCCCAACCCTGTATTTTTCAAAAGCCCGCCTCTTTATCTCCGTGCATGGCGTTCTTGGCAAGATTTTAAATCCGCCAACATACAACGTGGCCAGTCATCGCCGTTTTGGGGCCCAGAGCCGCCATCCATGAACCCGAATGTCGAACTCAAAGTCATGATAAGACTCTGTTGCCTTGGATGGCAATGCAGCCTTTTCATTTCTGTACTGCAACGCAAACCTTCACACCGCAAGAATCTCAGATTGCAAATCAGAATGGAGAATACCCGCCAGTACAGGGCATCGGCGATGTCCTTGATGTAATAGTGATTGCACACCTCTATTTGTTTTCATCCATCTATTGATTCATAATTGCCTCCACCATTTAATTTTAATAACACCCTATCGTCTCATGACACCCTATCTCTAAATGCACCGTACCATACTTTGCCTCTCTCCTCAGTCCACCATCCTACCCCTCCGCCGTCTCGTCTTCGCCTGTGGAGGTCAAATGAAACTAAATCCAGCACGCCGTTACATTCATCCTCTTCTATTTTCTTCCAACATGTCCTACTAGACTACTTGTACTAGCCACCCATCCTCCTTACGCCACATGACTTTCTTTCCCTTAAACACTTCACGACACTTTTAGCCATCTCGCTTCTTTACCTTTTCTTACATACTAGTGTCCCCCAGAACACGTTCAGCATCTGATGCTTCGCTTCCTTCCCACATGGCACCCCTTCCCCTTCCCTTGTCATGGCTATCAGCCCCACGACCTTTACTCAGCAATCTCGTTTTACTCATCTCATTGCCTACAGCCTCTTGGTCCTCTCATTGGATACTCTATACATGGAAAACGTGGCATATACCCAAGAAGGAAAGTTACACAACGAAAACCATCGGCTTGGCATACATTATTGGTTCCTTCCTCCTCCCCTTTCCCCTTCATCTCCACTCACACTTCCACTTCCACTTTTCCCAGGCATACTGTATATAGATAGCCTTACTCCGTACCTTTCGCTCGGGGAAGCTGATGTAAGTTCTTTCTTTGGCTTTTCCATCGGAACGGCAGGCGCTCGGCCAAATGGCTGCGAAGACGTTTTGTCATTTGTTCAGGATCATGATCATGCACGCATGCCCATGTGCGCTCGCTGCATTGTGCAGGGGGAAATGATTTATGGGGAACACCGAGCATATGGACACGGGTACGGCGTACGCTGAAGGAATGTAGTGGGGGCGGTGACGGGAGAACACAGAATAGATATGTAGGGGCCATGTGGCTTTGTGGGTTCAACTTGCATCCCGGTAGTAATGATTGATGATCAAGAAGGAAAGGGGAGGTACAATACTTTCGGGACGTACTTGCTCGTCCAGGGGCCAAGGGAAGTTAATTGTGGGTCCGGAAGGAGTTTAGACATGTTGATTAACGGCGAGACGAGACGGGGGCTTTTTAAAATAGATAAAGGATTGTATCGGATGCTGCAATTGTAGTCTTGGCCAATGAATACGGCGCTCTCGTTCATATACGACTCGTATAGGATGTGGAATTGTGGGTCTTTACTCCATACGATCCCCCTTTTTTTGAACTAGCCGTGTGTTTGGAGGTGTCCCTTCTCCCCTGGGGCGTTCAGGAGTCTAGGGAACAGAAATCTCTTTTCTTCCGAGGCTTAATGGAAGGCTCCCATTCAAGACAGCAAGCAAGGTGGAAGAGCATCAAGCGAAGTCTTTTGTTTGGATAGTTAAATGGATGATTGTAATTTTTATAATATGTCAGTGTAGCAAATCTAAGTCAAATTCATCACTTCCTAAGCGTGTGTAAGTCGGAGTCAGGAATGGAGTTCACTCCATAATCACCCCTGCCGTCATCTCACCTTTGAACTAGAGACCGGGGTTTTCAATTTCTGGGCTCTTCTGCTTAACTATTATACCAAGAGACAGCAGACTGCTGCACTCTTCATACCTACGGGCTTTTCACCTTCGAGATATCATTTAAAAAAATGTCTGGAAGTTCTATTCTCGCAGACTCCCGTCCTGGCTTTCCCGCCGTCACCAAGAACTCGTTTTTTTAAGGGACAGACAATACATTGCACGACACTCCCCTACAACCCTCTTCGATCTCAGTCAACCCATCCCAACCAAGTTGAACACAAGAACCACAAAGACATATGCAAACATCGCACAACCAACGACGCTAGCCGTGTTCCGAACGGTAAACACAACTCTTAATTAGCACCACTGGAAATCCTCCACCTTGAAGAATATCCATCCTCTCGATAACAGGCTAAATGATATAGTAACGGAACGCGTGGCCCCTCTAGCAATTCTGAAGGTAATGTATTAGAGAGGAACAAACAACAGACACGGCTCTTTCAACAACTAGCAGCCATCAAGAACGCCAGGCCGAGTGAGACTCGAGACATATCTACCTACCAACCCCACTCCACCTGCAGACAGCCCTCTTCTCCCTTCTCTCTATGAACTAGAGGAACAGCAGAGAATTATCGATACTGCAGGCTCTTCTCGAGACACGAAGATAACAAATTGATAGCCAAGGCCCGAGAAGAGCTCCGGGCGGAGCGGTGGTATGTGAAATAGTCTTCTCAGCTCTGATATCAAGTGACGTGCGATTTGAGAGAAATAGAAGTCCTTGCGGCGTGTCTTCAATCAGGCTGTGGAATTTGCTCCAAAGGTGATGACCAGGACCAGCTGAAGCCAGGACAATGGATAGCTGCATATGCACAACTTCCTCACTTAACTAGAATCTGAAGCTGACAACCTCTAAGATGATAGAGGTAGGAGGCGGTTAGCTTGCTATTGAACCCGAGGCACGTAAAGTTAGCTGTTTGATCTCTCCTGGAAACGCGTGGTGGTGTCTGTCTTTGAAGGTGGAAATTGGTATTTCAATCCATCATTCAAGTGTGCCTCTGGTCGCTTATGTAGAAAGATAATAGGCTGAAGTTGCGAGGTAAAGCAGTAGCTTCCCTATCATCAAAGCCATGCCAACGTACGACATCAGATCAGTGACCAAGTCGGGTGTGTCTCCAGTTATATTTCAGATTTGAAGCACGCCTAGTTCTGCTGGGCAGGCTATGTGGGATGGTGAAGCCTAGCTTGAACCTGCCCGGAGCTGCCGAATGTATCAATGGCCCTCCAGCTAGCAGCTTTGCAGACTTTGCACTCGCCCTATCCTTCGTTGTCGATGTCTTCAGCAATCAAACCCACCGGACCGAGCATAGTGGACAGGAGCAATTCGACACTCACGATTTGCAGCCCTTCAATGACTATGGAATAGGGTATTACGGTAGATTATGATTCGGTAGGAAACATGCTCCCGAATCACTACTGTTCATGGTGGGTAGCTATGATTTGGGGACGAGACAGGATCTTTTTTATCCTCAACACTTGATGAAAGTAATATAGAGGGAACCAGGGATATGCTTCATATCTACTCGATCGGTATGCTTGTACGACCTCAGCCAGCTTTGTCTTCAGGACTTTCCCTGCCATTGTGCGCGGGGGCGGGTAATCAGATAAACCTAAGTCTTGAACAGAAATCACTTCATCGGGAATGAACTCAAATCCCATGCTCCTCCTAACTGGGAACATGTAGTTCAGACTAGTCTAGCGCGCTGTGGTCTTTTTCGAAGAGGCAACTTCGATGCCGGGCGCCTAAACCGGATGGACAACACCATGACCTACAACGCAGGGAAAGGAGTTCCAGCCGACCAGCAGGTTTACTACAGAGCGTTGGCAGCGCGTAGTGTGTGAAAATCACAACCACTTCAAAAAAATGGCACATCCCCTACTTTTGTGGTATAGGGGGAAAGAGATCATTTTCAACTTTCAATATATCTTCAGGCTCTCAAACTTTTCTAGCTTTCTTTCCACTTGTTTAGACGGCTATCTTGAGTCTATCATTTTGAGGCCCAACGATACCAGAGGCAAGCCACGGGGTCATCTTGGTTGATCCCATTGGCTCATCATGCTGTGTAAAATGAACAAGAACAAGAACAAGAATAGGAAGATGAGAGATATTTCGGAGCGAAATAATACAAGGTGATACGGTAATGCCATTGTATCTCTTTCTTATCTTTCCGCAAAGCTTGACGTAATCTAGAGCATGCACAACTTGCATACAACAGAAAGCCTCCTCCCGTTGCAATGCATCGCGCCATTGCTTTCCACCGACCCAGATGCGATTGACGTGGAAGAAACAGAGAAACATATGCTGTGCTACCATCCTATCTCCCCCTCCCTTCCCACACGACGAGTCTCTTAAGCCGTAGCTAGGCAGCTGAAGGCGCCTCTCAAAGTCTTCTGGACAAGAGAAGCGCGCAGTACATGCTTTCTTCTCTGGGCTGTTCGCACGCGATTCAGGTGGCAATTGAAGCTGGGGAAAAGAAAAGAAGACTTCTTCACGAAAACCTCAGCTGTATAATAGATGGTCTCATGACAGCCTCAGCGCAAAACGTGTGCTTAGAAAACAACAAGTCTTGGAACATAGGCGTTGCCTACACGATATGTGATTGTATGCTGGAAACGTGATGCCTTTGAGCGGAAGTTTGAGCGAATAAAGGGAGGAATAAAGGTAGGCGAGGTAGGGTATCTACTGCACCGCACCGCACCCCAGAAACATGGCAATCCACTGTAATTTAGCTCACCCTAGTGTTTCTTCGCTCTTTGACAGGCTATCTTGTTGCTTTTTACGGGGGCTTTGTTTCCACAAACCTTCCCCGCCGCATCCGTACGTACAGCGCCCGCCGTCTAGAACACGCCAGCTCTGGGCACTCGCTGTGAGTGGCTGGCTGTCAGAATGCAGGGCCCATCTCGTCCCGCAACCTCATGCACATGCACATGTTCTCCTCCCCCTCTCTCGCGCTGACTGTGAGCTCTCACCGTATCCAAAGCCACCTTGCCCTCGCCATTTAATGTTGATGTTGGAATGCATCGTGCCCTCCTTCATGTCCTTGGCCTGACCGGAACTCTCTCGATCTGATCTATAATACATCCATTTCTCAGGAGTAATTGTAACTGTCAGTGTCCTGTTGCCCCTCCTCTAGTGCGATCCGCGGATAGCAGCGCAGCATACAAACTGTGCAACACCACCACCACTACCGCCATTGGAAAATACAATCCCCCACCATGTCGTCCTCCTCCCACCTCCCAAAGGCCACGGCTACTCCTCAAGGTGGTATCCTCGAGGGGTCAAATCCGACGGTGTACGACAAGAAGAATCCAATCATCCTGTTCATTATCCAAGTATGTAACCACTAGCACACACAACCTTAGCTTTCTGTGAAAAGCTTCAAGAATCCACCGCAATGGTAACTGTCTCGGAAATTCTTCGGGGAGTCGTCGTTACTAGTGCTATGGTGCTTGCGACAGGCATTCCTGCGTGGCATCATGCATTGGCGGCGACGATCTTAAGCATTATGAACTACATTCGCGGATTTCTTTCCCCCCCATCCAATCCCTTCTACCCTCAAAAAAAAAGCCCGACACAATCATCTACGGCATATTCGGACATCTCTATTGCCCCATCTTCTGAAGCAATGCTAACAAGATGTCGTATAGGCAGGAATCATTATTATCTTCTGCCGACTCCTCCACTATCCTCTCTCCAAAGTCCGCCAGCCTCGAGTTATTGCCGAAGTTATCGGAGGGATTTTACTGGGACCTTCAGTCATGATGCGAATCTCTGGCTTCAAAGAGACTATTTTCCCTGACGATTCTATGCCGGTTTTAAATAATGTCGCAAACCTCGGCTTGATCCTGTTCCTCTTCTTGGTGGGGCTAGAAGTCAATATGAAGATGTTCTTATCGAATTGGCGCGTAGCTCTGAGCGTAGGGTTTGCAGGAATGGTTTTGCCTTTCGGATTGGGATGTGCGATTGCTTGGGGCCTATACAACGAGTTCCATCATGAACCCGGGCTTGTACCGATATCGTTTGGGATCTACATGTTGTTTATTGGGACCGCTCTTTCCATCACAGCCTTCCCAGTGCTGTGCCGAATTCTCACAGAGCTCAATCTTCTTGGCACACCTGTCGGAGTTACGGTCCTGGCTGCGGGTGTAGGAAATGATGTTATAGGATGGATTCTTCTGGCACTCTGTGTTGCATTGGTCAATAACGGATCTGGTATTACGGCGCTTTATGTCCTCCTTACTGCTATTGCTTGGATTCTGTTCTTGGTTTACGCGGTCCGTCCGCCGTTTTGGTGGATTCTCAAACGGTCTGGAAGTTTTCAAAATGGACCTTCACAAGGAATGGTAACTCTGACCTTGCTAATTGCTCTTACGTCTTCTTGGTTCACTGGAATCATTGGTATTCACCCTATCTTTGGAGGTTAGTGAGTTCTCGAGAAGTAGTAAACCCATCTAACACTGATCGTAGCTTTTCTTGCTGGGCTCATCTGTCCTCATGAAGGAGGTTTTGCTATCAAACTTACAGAAAAGATTGAAGATCTGGTTTCCGTCTTGTTTCTTCCTCTATACTTTGCCCTTTCTGGATTGAGCACAAATCTTGGTTTACTGGACGACGGCATCACTTGGGCTTATGTTATTGGTGTTATTGCAATTGCATTTTCAGCAAAAATCATCGGAGGTACATTAGCTGCCAGGGCGAATAAGCTTGTCTGGCGAGAGAGTTTCGCAATTGGCGTTTTGATGAGTTGTAAGGGTTTGGTAGAACTCATTGTTTTGGTAAGTCCTTCTTTTAAGTTTGCATATTTTAAGCTAACAAACCAGAACATCGGCCTACAAGCCAAAATTCTATCGACAAGAACCTTTACTATTTTCGTGGTCATGGCGTTGGTAACTACAGTCTCTACGACACCGCTCACGCTCTCTCTTTATCCTCTTTGGTATCAGAAAAAATTGGAGTCTTGGAAGAGAGGCGAGATTGACTGGGATGGTAATCCCCTGTTCACTGAACATGATGGCGGAGACTCTCAAGACCGTCCCATTGAGAAGCTTAACAGCACTCAGGTTCGTCGACTGCTGGTCTACCTTCGATTAGACAGTCTTCCGAGTCTGTTCACATTCATATCGCTCCTCGGTGGTGATAAGACATCAATTGCCACCAAAGTACATAGAGCCAAGTCCGAGCTTGAATCGGTCCCCGAAGGCGAAAGTTCTCAAACAGATTCCACTTTTGATGTTGCGCCAAAAACTCCTCTCGAAGTTCATGGCGTACGTATTCTAGAACTGACAGAGCGTACCTCGTCCGTTATGAAAGTTTCGGAACAAGATGAGTACACTTACCGCGATCCAGTTGTCAACGCATTCCGGACTTTCGCCCAGCTCAACAATGTCGCTGTCTCAGGGGATGTTTCCATTGTACCAGAAGATTCCTATGCGGAGACTTTAGCATCTCAGGCTGCAGATCATCTGTCCGATCTTGTTCTTATTCCATGGAGCGAACCAAGCCCTGCTGATGAACTCAACCATCACGAATCGCTATCTAGTGGATTGCAAGATGTTTTTATCCAAAAGGTTCTGGAGACTGCTACTTGCAATACGGCTGTATTTTACAATCGCGGCTTCGGTGGCCCTGTTGCCCACGAACGAACAGCCCTAGCTCGCACCGCCAGTGGCCTCAGTCTTAGAAGTCATCGCGAAGCGCCCACTCCACCAGTAGCCGACCGAAGCCACCATGTCTACTTCCCCTTCTTTGGTGGAGCCGATGATCGCGTAGCCCTTCGATTTGTACTGCAACTCGCGCAGAATAGCAATATCACAGCAACAATCATTCACTTCAACATGCCGATTCAGTCTGATGCCAGATCCCCTGTGGTTTCTGGTTCCCCTATCAATGCTAGCGCCTCTCGAGCAAGCTCTTCAAAGCTCGATATCACGGAGCGAGTAGATACCGAGTTCATGTACGCGACAGCTGCTCAAGACGCTACGCTCGTACATACACTACGAGACTCCTTACCCACAGCTCTCGCCAACCGCGTCATCTTTGTCGACGTGGCAACTACAATACCCATCGTAGACTGCCTTAGCCACGCACGACAAGAAATCGCACAATCGCCAAAGAACGCAGGGGATTTGATAGTTGTAGGCAGAGGACGACATAATCGCCTGGTTGATGATTATTCGAGCAGTACTCCTAATCATGATATGAGGAAAACTTTGGGTGTAATTGGCGAATCTATCATTTCCGGTGGCATTAGAGGTAGTGTTTTGGTTATACAGGCCGGTGGGAGAGGTCTAGGACTGTAGGATATCACTGGGTACTAATTTGGAGTTCGATCAATGTTTCCCAGAGGAGTATTGGGTTTTGGGATGTTTATGATACTCATGATGATAAATATACGTCTGACATAGGAATGAGGTTTTTCCACGGACACGAATTCATGGGAGAGCGATATATGGCTCGTCTAATTCAACTGCGATTGATCATTCTTGATTTCTTTATATTGTCCGGAACTTGGAGTTGCAATTCGTATGACTGACACTTCCTTCCTTCATAACTACTTTCATTTATCAACATACCTACCCTCTCATTCCCTAGAAACCTTCAGCCACTCTAGTGAGATGGATGAACAGGAAGGACATCGCCGGTATCCGGACCCCTTATCTTTTATCGCGGAAGCGGGGGCGGGGGTGGGTAGGG
The DNA here is from genome assembly GCF_007821495.1 of Lachnellula hyalina. Classification (NCBI taxonomy): domain Eukaryota; kingdom Fungi; phylum Ascomycota; class Leotiomycetes; order Helotiales; family Lachnaceae; genus Lachnellula; species Lachnellula hyalina. The sequence goes on from NW_022157314.1 coordinate 32,765, forward strand.
CCGTAGGTGGGGTAGATTGATCGACCAACACGACCCCGCCAAAAGTAAGGTATTACTGTATACGCCGTACAGCTCCGTAAAGTACATTCATTATGCATGCGTGTGCTGACCTACCTCCGTCCTCCATACATCTACAGTCTTATGTATAGTGAGTAAGGTCGTACTAGAATACAATACACGCCCCTCGAATCTAATCTAATCCGCACAAAACTATAGTACTCACTCGTAAAGCCTTTCTTTCTTCCTTTCTTCCTTCCTTCCTTCTTTCTCTTCTCTTTCTCTTCGCGGCAATAACCCGTTCATTCAACCATCCAAAATGCCTTCCCAAACAGAAACAGAAACAGCAGAAGCAAAAGCTAGGCCGGCCTTCTATATCCCGACGATAGATATCAGTCCCTACCTACGCGATCCGAGCTCGTGCGCGGCTGGGCAGGTCGTGGAGATGGTGCGGGCTGCGTGTATCGGGACGGGGTTTTTCCAGAGTAAGTCTTCCTACATGAACGCATTCGTTTCAATTTTTAGTATATACCTCACCTCACCTCAGCCCATACTAACCAGTTTCCCCCCCACCCAGTCACAGGTCACGGCATCGCTGCCTCGCTCCAAGAAGCGGTGTTCGCGGGCTCGGAAGCGTTTTTTGCGCTGGGGGTAGAGGAGAAGATGAAGCTGGATAGGAGTGTGAGTGTGGGGGCTAGTAATAGGGGGTATGAGGTTATTGGGGGGCAGGGCCTGCAGGAGGATACGCTGCCTGATTTGAAAGAGGTATGTTATGTGAATTGCACTATCCCATTGATCATATTCCATTCCATGCCATGCCGTCTTATACCATTCTATTACTTTATATATATACCATACGATACGCACTGACTAGCTCACTTCCCTTGCCCAAATCCGAATCCTGATGTTTCTTCTATTCATTTATTCATTCATTCATACTCCATGACACTACATGAACCGTACCGTACCGTATAACAGACAGAAAGCTAATCCCAACTTCCCTCTCCCCTCACAGGGCTTCTACATCGGCCACGAAATCCCCGCCACGGACCCCCGCGTCCTCGCGCACGCCTTCCTCGTCGGCCCCAACCTATGGCCCCCCTTACCGCGCGCCGTGTTCCGCGATCCCATGACGGCGTACTTCGGCGCCATGTACGAGCTCTCGCTGCGCATCATGGAGCTCGTGGCTGCGACGCTGCCGTACGGGAGAGAAGTGTTTAAGGGGTTTGTGGGGCCTGAGGCTGTTGCTAGTGTGCGGCTGCTGCATTACCCGCCGGGGAAGGGGGAGGAGGGAGAGGCAAAGGGGCAGTTGGGAGCTGGTGCGCATACGGATTTCGGGGCTGTGACGTTGCTGTTGCAGGATGGGGTGGGGGGGCTGCAGGTTTGGGATGATGGCCATGGCCATGGTGGAAAGGGCGCGTGGGTTGATGTACGGCCGGAGCGCGATGCATATGTGGTGAACGTGGGGGATATGCTGCAGATGTTAACAGAGGGACGGTATAAATCTGGACTGCACCGTGTGGTTAATAGGAGTGGGCGGGATCGGTATTCGGTGCCGTTTTTCTTTGATGGGAATGTGGATTATATGTTGAGGCCGTTGGGTGCGGGTGGGGAGGAGGATAGGGGGGGAGGGAGAGGGAGAAGGGGGGAAGAATTCCAAGTGGTTGACGGTGGAAGAGCATATGAGGGAGCGGTTTGGGAGTACGTATGGAAGGGGGGCGGAGAGGGAAGATGGGGTCGGGAATTTCAAGGCTTGATTGCTTGGTTTGGGGCGTTGGTGATTAGATGCGAGGATTTGGGTTTCGGAAATGGGCACGAACAGGATATAGAAGGAGATGCATCTAATCACTACTCTAATAGAAAAACAATTTCGATATTCTAAATACGGGTTTTGATTAGCGGTCCTCGTCTTCAGGTGAGAGATGTCTCAAGACGTAGCTGCAAGCAATTAAGTTCTTGAAACTCAGGAGACGTGATACGTGGTTATTTAGATAGAAGGCAAGAGCAACTAGTACACTCCTCAAATCATACGGATACTTGAAAGTACATGGCAAGTTGCAAATTGCAAATCGCAAAAGAAAAAGAAAAGGACATCCTATGCAAAAGCAACAAAAAAAGAAGGACAGTCTGGGGATACCCTCGAACATGTATGTATGTCGAAAATAAGATTCTCGTAGAAACCCAGACCAGTACACCATTACACCTGGATGTATGTTGCAATCCTTTTATCAAACTTCATATACCTCTACCCATAACTAGTCCGGGCTAGCGATATATCTATGTGAATACAACCAAGTCATATCAACATTGAATCTCACGTTACCTTTTTTTCTTTCAAGAAAAAAGCGACATGCAACAAAACGTCTGTGATTACTCCTTTGGGATATATAATTTGTTGGAACTTGCGATTCACTTGGCTGGATGAGAAGCGTGGAATCGGCCATGGAAGGCAGCTCTGTTGTATTCGGGGAGGGAGGGGATCTTGTATGAACAGGACAGGCAAACAGCTAAAGGGGAAACCCCTGATAGGGTGTAACACGTGACCACCACGTGTTCATCTCAAACCCCAAACGGTAGCCAAATCCTACCCCCTATTATGAGCCCTTCCTCTGCTGGGCTCCTGTGAACAAGAAACAATTCACGCAAACACAAGGCAAGTTTCATGCGTGAGGCCTGTAAGCCACTTGCCGCAGCACTGCACACTGCACACTGCACACTGCATTGCATCTGCACCTCAGCCTCGCCTCAAAGGAATACAGCCAACCAGCGGCGCGCAAGTGACGAGAGTACTTCTTCAGTATGCATAAGGTATGCAAGTCTGTGAGTCATTCCAGAAACTGTGTGGAGGGTTTGCGGGGTGTGTATTATTAAGATTATTGATGGCATTGATTGATATTGAACTGCAAAGGGCGCGGCATGTCATGTCAAGTTTACCGGGGGGGAAGAGAGGGAGGAGAGATGGGGTTGGAACGCCACGCCATGCGCTTTCCTTCGCCGAGTGAAGAGAGGGTCCGGCGTACGGAATTGGATCTCGGTGTAGAAGCGTGGCACGTACTAAAATATACGGAGTACAATTGAGGCTTACCGTACTGTAACCCCTCCCCTCCCTCGTATTGCATTGCAGATTACGGAGTAGACTTGGGATGCTGTTTTAACATCGGATTGAGGCCCCGATGCTCTGAGAAGAACAGGAGGACTCTCAGGAATAGAACAATAGGTTGCATTATTCCAATAACGGATGTAGGAGTGGCCCTAAGATCGCAAACTCCTGCCATTTGTTGTATATCCGAAGTGTCCAAAGTCCTGGGCTTATCTCCATCCGGATACCGGTATTCTTCGCATCTCATCTGCATGTGCATCTCGCAGACGGCGAATTTTCGTTCAAATGAATGGCGCTCGAGTCTGGCGGCCGTGCGAACGCTAAACAGGCTAAGAGGATGAGGACGAGGATCCGGAGATTCCTACGAGGAGCTGATTGGGGTCGGGCGGTACTGTAGGTTGGTCGGGCTCTCTGCAAGGCTTACCAGGGTCGTAGTTGTAACTCGGTAGAGAACTAAACATGTCAAGTCGATGGATTGTAGGACTTTCAAAGAGGAAGAAAAAGTAACAGATCAGTATATGTCCGATACGAAGTATTCGTGTGAAGAAAAAAAGAATCAAACTCAGAGGAGAAGCGGGGGAGGGAGGGGGAGGAATGAATGAAGTGGTGGTTGTCGCTTATCTAAGGCAACTCCGAGAAGCCTCGCGGTCAATTGGAAAAGCGGCACCAATTTCCCATATGTGCCAGGGGGAAACCCCAACAATAATAATGGCCGCTTTAGAAGGCTGGAGGAGGACCCTCTCCCAGTCTAGTAGCGAATGACACCCGCGGATTCTATGAGTCACAACGAGAAATTGTTAGCCCTAATAACACGCCGTGCTTATTTGTGCAAGCGAACTTTGCACCGTACTACTCCCACCCTTATATTTCGCCTTTCCCTCTCAGGCAACATCTTTTTTTTTCCTCTCCTCTTCTCCATCAAACTTCTTACAAACACGACAACAACAAACACATCACCAACAGCAAAGCCCAACATGTTCTAAATTCCCAGTCATTGCGACTCTTCTTGACACCTCCGTCAAAATTCCATCCCAACTCAACACCATAACAACCCACTCCCCTCAAAATTTCACCCCTTCAACTTTTCCCTTCCCGGAAAACTTGACTTCCAGCCCAGCTCCCCGCTCAAGCTCCAGTCCTCAAACCGCCAACATTACCTCACAAGAGTTACCTCTCTTCAGTACGGATCCCCAATCAACATGGCTTCCCTCCAGTTCATCGAGCCTGCCGGCACATTCTCCTCGTCAATCCCCGCGCAACAATCCTCAGGATCTCTCCGGTCCCTCTCAGCCCCATCAGCAACATCAGGACTTTGTTCTGTTCGAGAGGTCTGCCAACGCTCGCAGTACCCCTAGTCTGTCCCAGCACAGCGCCTTTACAGGCCAAAATCGTCGTCACTCTGCTCATCTGACCCCATCTTCTTCTGCCTCGTCTTTGCAGAACCAGAGAGTCGCTGCGATCATAAACGCTACTGGACATTCTATTCATACCTCGGGTCTTACCAACCGGTTTAATCAAAATCAATCCTCTGCGCAGAGCCCTCATCAGTTCTACGCTTCATCTGCGCCCTCATCTTCCACCTCATTGCAACAACAGCGTCCGACTCGACCTCCGGTCCCGCTGTTTTCGCAATCCACAGGCAACATCCCGCAAACTCCAAACATGGCTATGCAAGGTACATTCACTGCTCCAACTTTTGCTGCGAACTCCCATGACTCACGCCGTACAGACATGGACCTTTTTGACGAATTCACTGCATTCGAGGGTGGAGCCTCGTCTGCCGGCACGTACAACAACCCCTCGGCCTTCCCCTCGCCAGCCGTTCCAACAATGTACGACAACCAGAATTTATCTTCATCAAGCTCCACCAACATGGGTACTGTTTCTCCTCAAGATTTGCTTGTTCGCGATCCCTTCGCATCTGCACCAAATTCCACTTCATTCACAAACTTGACCTCTCCTTCAACGTACGGCGAGTCTCCCGAATACAACGGCGATTTTGACGTATCTCCATATGTCCACGGCGACGATTTCGGTAATGCACAGATTGCTGGTGACCCATGGTATCCTCTGTTCCCTCAGGATGACCAGGTCAGCGAGCAAACAAAAGTCGAAGAGTCACCTCTTCTCCCCGAGGAGGAGCTTGAGGTTTCTGAGCATCTCCGCGCATCTGGCCGTCGTCGCTCCGGTACAGCTGGGTCTCCACCTGGCTCTCACTCATCTGTCTCTGGCGTCAACTCTCGAAAGCGCGACAAGCCTCTTCCACCTATCATCGTTGAAGATCCTAACGACACAATCGCCATGAAGCGAGCACGCAATACTCTTGCAGCTCGTAAATCTCGACAACGGAAGATGCAGAAGATGGAAGAGCTTGAGGACGAGCTCGAGAAGGTTAGGAATGAACGTGATCACTGGAAGAGCATTGCTTTGAAGCGTGGGGGTGGATCATCTCACTGAATGTTCTTATCACCGGCACTCATGGATTGGGGGGAAGAGCTGTAGGCTCTGTCCTCTTGGAGGCAATAGTAGCAGCTGATGCAGGGGCTCAGCAGGGACGCTATTGACCGTGGATTCATTCTTGTATTTCTGTTTTCTTTCCTATTTGCCGGGTTTCAGGGTTTCGGCAAAAGGATTCTTTGGGATCTTGATGCTTCTGGAGCACGTTCACGTTGCCTCATCTTTCTTTGGACCAGACGTTGGACTTTTAGAGTCTTTTTGTTCTTGCTTTGGTGTCTCCCAGCCGCGATGGATGGATGGTGACCCAGGCCTTTTATTAATCATCTGCTTTCATGTTGGTCAACTAGAAGCATTATTCTTTACAATGAAATACACGTTGATCAACCCTTAACCTACTTGTCTACCATGATCCTCAACAACCTGTGAATTGATCAAAGTTAACCATGTATGCCTCCCGGATTATTCTCGTAGCACATGTCCACATTGTGAAGCTTGCTATCTGCTATCTGATTAAACACCCGGTTACCCGTCTTACCACCCTCCATACTCCGTAACTTCTAAGATCTACGATTTCTAATCTGCACAACATCCACTGAACCGTGCTCCCGTCTAGGTTGCTCCGCCGCACCTCCACGTGAATCAGATCGATCAGATGCCAAAGAAGATCTCCGTCACGTCATTGAGGCTCCCCACAATCACACCTCCTCTTCACTTCTGCAGATTCACACACACACACACACACACATCCTCACTATACAACCCCTGAATTCACATCGCAACGTTCTATTGTTTCACAGAGTTTCCATTCTCGCTCAACCTTTCTATCTATTCTCACAGCACCTTACACAAATCCTCGTTCTGACTTACTCTCTCTCTCTCTTATCCTCTACGGCTACCCTGCTCTCCGTCCTCTGATCTCAAGCTCACCTGCTCCGCCTATCACACACCAATCCATCTATCCAACCACCTCCCTCCTTCCATTCATTCCCCCTTCTCTCACCCCCATACCATCCATACACATACAATGCCATCCCCTCCATCCCTAACAACCCACCTCCTACACCTCTCCCCCTCCTCCTTTACATGCGCAACACAGACCCCCTTCCTGCGGCACGCAGGCCGTGGAACGCTGCCGAAAGATGTGTTGGCGAGGTGGCTGGCGCAGGATAGGTTGTACGCGCAGGCGTATGTGAGGTTTGCGGCGGGGTGGATTGGGAGGGTTGAGATGCCTGTGGTTGTTGATGGGGGGAGGGGGTTGGAGGAACGGTATGTGTGTGCTTTCATAAACTGCTTCTTTCTCCTTGTCCAAGTTTGGTTGTGATTTCTTGGGTTAATTTTCGGGTTTATTTTCGGGGTTTGAATAATTATTGATCAGTTGGATTGGATTGAGCTTTTAAGTGTATAGTGCTGATTTTGATATGCACAATAGACTAGTGGACCTCCTACTCGATGCGCTGAATAACGTACGGAGGGAGTTGAAGTTCTTCGAGGATGTGGCGGCGCGTTATGGATTGGATTTGAATAGCTGTGTAACTGAGGGGGAAAGTGAGGGCGTGAGGGGGTATAAGAGGCTTTTTGAGGATGTGGGGGGGGGAGGACAAGTCTTTGCTAGATGGTTTGGTACTGCTTTGGGGGACTGAGAAGGTGAGTTGCTGCTGGAGCCTGGTGGTGTTTATTTGTTTGCGTTTTTGCTTCTGCTTTTATTCTGCATATCCACTCCCTTCTCCCAATATACTTACTGTACTCTACCTCTGGATCCAGATCTAGGGGGAGAGTTGATGTTTGCTTATTAACATCAACCTGCTTGTTCACCTGCTCGCTTATTTGATTGTTTATTTACTGACTTACCATAATAGTGTTATCTCGAAGCCTGGCGCTACGCAGCCACCTTCCTCCCCCCCCGCGACCGAAGCGGGAGGAGAGGCAGACGGAGGCGCGTTGAGGAAGGAGTTTATTCCTAATTGGACGGGTGATGAGTTTGTGGTGTTTGTGGAGAAGATCGAGGCGCTTGTGGAGGAGGTGTGGAAAGGTAGTAGGGAGGGGGAGGTGGATGTGGGGGTGTTGGAGGGGGTTTGGAGAGATGTTTTAAGGGTTGAGGAGGGGTTTTGGCCTATAGTTAATTAGGAGGGGGTGGGTTGGGAAAGGGAAGGGGAAAGGAAAAGAGGTTTTGGATGGTTGTGAGGGGGAAAGGGGGGGAAAGGAAGAGATGTTTTGAAATAAAACAAACACAGTTACGCAATCCGTCAACATATACAATCACTTCTCGGACTTCACACAAGAGAATTTCGGCCTTTCACTACGATTTGGTGGACCTAAAATATATTATCCTGTACTATGAACCACCTACCTGGCTCTCATATAACATCCAGTGTATCATCAAGGGTTGTTTAGCAATGCAATGGAGTAAGCCTGCCCGCTCACGACTGACAATATTCAGATCTTTAAGAATATCCGGATTATGACTAAAGCGTGCGTGTGTTAGAGGAGGCCAAAACTAATAATATAGAGCTAGTACGAGTATATATCGTAAAGAATACGGAAGTCGGGCTTTCATTATGATATATAGTTATATCAAAACCATTCCAACCCCATTTCTTGCGCACTCGTTCTCGATCTATGTCTGCGAACTAAAATATAACCGTCTTGATATCCTGATTCTTTAGCATTCGACATTCTCTTTCCAGGTAGGTATACAAAGAACTCGGCATCTTGCGAGATGCCGCCTCCGACTTTATATTTCCCTCTTTCTATTCGAAATCTCCTAGCTCCTATAAACCTGTTCTCAAAGCTGCTTTAGCATCAAAGGCGAACTCGAGGTTTTAAGAATCGTCGAAGTTGTTAAATATAGCCGGCACTATAAACTCGATTCCTCTAGTATATGCCATCTAAGACCACAATAGCATTTGGCCAAACTTGTGCGAGATCCGCGTCATAGGCACGCACGTCGGACCGCCGCCAAAGAGGATTTCTATGGATATAGGGATCAAAGATGCCGTAGCGTTCTTGCCAATGTAGAACCCTTGTGATATGAACCGCTAACCCAGATAATGCAACAGCTTTGTTAGTAGGGTCTGAGGGTTCACGGCTTACTTCTAGTATGAAAACCTTAAAGTGTGTGGTTTTAGCAAATAGCTGTTTAACAAATTTATAAATCCAAAAAAGGAGAATAGTTATTGAGATGGACGAAAATATCTTTACTGTTAAGTTAGGAAATGGCTACGCAGTCATAAAGTCTAGATGGTCATTTGATATGTCACGTCGCCTAAACTCGGCACCAAGCGAACCTCTATATATAACCTCATCTAAGTGTCCTCTGCACTTAGACTCCTTAATGCAACCATCTGATGCCACCACGCCATTGGAACTTGCTATTATGAATTTAAAAGGCTTCTAGTTGCTCCTCCGTCCAAGTCCAAAGCTTCTCAGCCAGCTCATCGCTCTTAGCATCATTGTTGAGCTGCTTGGTCAGAACTCCAACAGGCTCATACATCTCGCCACTCTTAACCTTAGCTGCATCGGCCGTAGCAGCCCAGACCTCATTGTATGCTCCTTGTGCTGCGGTCAGATAGCCACCGGCTATAATAGCGCCAGCTTTGATAAAAGCTCGATGTCCAAGTGGGAGATTGCTGACGAGTCGGTACTCGTGATTCCGGGATGAATAGCGACGGTGGTGATGGCAGGATATCGGCGAGCGAGCTCACGAGTATAGACCTTCAAGATAAAAGTGTTAGCATCGATGTTGTATGAAAGTTTGATGACCCTGGCCAAAAAGCTGCTTACGATGTTGGCAAGCTTGCTCTGAGCATAGCGAGTCCATGAGCCCATGAAGCCCGTATCCTGCGTAGTCTTCAAGTCCTTGAAGATGATTCCGCCTTTTGGGTGAAGTATAAAACCTAGGGAGGTGAGGTTGATGAGGCGAGCTCCGTCAGTCTTTAGTAGACTAGGGAGGAGTTTCTTGATAATTAAGGCGTGGCCGAGGTGGTTGGTCCCAAATTGAATCTCATAGCCATCCTTGGTCAGTGCTGGTGGCAGAGCCATGATCCCAGCGTTGCAGATCAGAATGTCGAGACGCCCTTCTTTGTTGATTTCCAGGAATTCGTCAGTTGCGGCCTTGACGTGCGAGAGGGACGCTAGGTCGCAGCTCAAAAAAGTAAGCTTTGCATCTGGCGCAACCTCTTTGACCTAGGATGGATGTGAGCTACAATCGTTAGTGTGAAGATAGCTTAGGTACCTTCTCTTCAACTGCTGCAGCGGCCTTTGCATTACGTCCAGTGAAGTAGATGTGAGTAGGATTATGCGGCGCAAGTTGCAAGATAGTCTCAGCTCCAATTCCGGCAGTACCTGAGGCAAGGAAGATGTCAGTTGTGTCGTATGCAAGAGCAAGAGCAAGGGCAAGGGAAAGAGCCTCACCTCCAGTAATGAGAATAACCTTTCCAGCGAGGCTTGGGACATCCCTCTCAGGGGAAAAGTCGAACTTCACCATAGTGAAAGAGAAAGGTATTGTTGATGGGGGATAGCAGCTGCCGGTACATACGATACGCTCCTGGGGTATGGAGTATAGAGTATTGGTGGAGGATGATGGAAGCCTCCGGAGTTAGTCTACCATCCGTTGTGGCTGCAGTTGCACGGACTAATAGGATACCTTATGTATGCCAGGCTCGGTTTAGTTGTGTTACCCTCGCTTAGAGTAGCGCCTTTCTATATAAAGTTAGAGCGTGGTCACGAGATGATAGCGCCTTACCTAAATACCTCAAGACTTTGAACCCGTGGCGGTGCGGCCCGTTGTAAGACCTTGCGACGATCTTGCGTACTAAGAGTTCCTACCAGGTATAACTTCCTGTACAATCTTCTACTACGACACCAACTAAAAAACAACTCATCTGCAGCCGGAATCTACCAAATGCGGCAATTATTGACGCCGAGATCTATTACGGAAGTACAGCCCATAATTATTACAGCGCTAAACATGTTCCTTTAATACACCTTCTATCTTTCTATTCCTTGTCTCTCTATCTTTCCTATTCAACATTTACCAGTTCTTTAAAGTCAGATATCATGGTTTCATTCATTTCCCCTTTAGCCGGCCTGCTTTGCGGGATGTTTGGTCTCGTTACCTCATCAACAGTTTCAAATTCATACTTCTCATCCCACGCCAAAATCACCACTCGTGAGGCTCAAGCTTGCGGAAGCCTCGCGGTTTCCTTTCCCAGCGTAACTTTTGCCACCATTTCCTCGCTTTAGAACCCAGTACCCATCAATTGCTCCTGTGAGACTTCATTCATGTCGACTTTTTCATCGAGATTTGTCAAAAAGTCATTCCGGCTCGATCTGGTCTGAAGACGTCTATGTGCTATCAGACTTGGTTCATCTTTGAGTTTTCTTTCTCTTCTGCTGTACCTACCCTTGTATTTTGGTCCTGCTGTACTTCGTGTGCTTGCCACGAGCGGAAACCGTTAACCATGGAGTAAGATACTTCCTAATCACAGCCAAGAGCGCGTATCGACGGAGATTGTCCACAAAAGTAATTGCCCACATAGGATCTAGAATGAGATCCATCCACGGGTGATGTTCCTCTACGATTACAAAAACAGTGTCAGTATTCATATCCTTTTGTCGTTGAAAGACATTCTTGGAAATTGGAAAATAATAAGCTTTTTCAATACAGTGAAAACTCTCACCAAACGCCATGTCGCCCATGGCATCAAAGGCGACCAATTCATACCATTTAACCATATTGATGCCATCGGCAGACTTGCTGCTATAGTCACCGATCTTCGTGATGAAATTATCCATACAGCGCTGACTGATCTCCTTTTGCTGACTTAAAGATTTTGTAGAAAACGCAGCCGACAAATCTCTCTTCTTCTGCGCATGCTCTTGTGGATTGCGTTCACTACCGATACAGCCCGTTTTGAAACCGGACCCATACATATCGTAGAACTTACTCTTGATGAGTTGTTCTTTGCCTGCTGCGGGCGTTCCGTAAATTGCCTTCCAGGATGATGCAGATGCAAACGACAGTTCATTTGGGGAGACACGGAAAACTGGACCTGAATTTTGATATGAGAAAAATGTGACTATAACACAGCTTCCCCGCAAAGATTTACTTACCGTAAATATTATGCTGTTCCTCGATGACTCAGTGAGATCGGCCATTCATAGTGTGCCAAACACGCCATAGCTAGTACCATTTGAGATTTGTGTATAATTGGCAGAGTCAAGATTCTTACCAGAGATGCTCTTGCCAATAATGGTCCAGGAAAGCTGGCTAAAGGGTGCAGGAAAATATTGTATACCATATGGTTAATGATGTACAGGACATACTGACACCGTTAGCTGAATCCCTGTTCAAAGCAATGAACCCATTTAAGTCGACCCTAGACGACTCACAATAATACCAATGGACATGCAGATATGGCCAACAGTAAAAGGACGCGTCTGCCAGGCAATCTCCAGAAGGCTCTGGGTACCTGAAACGCCTGAAGTATGCTCCATCGAGGCTGTCGTGCAAAGAAAACGCAGAAGGGCTTGGTAGTATGCGATCGAGGATGTAAGATTGGGATTTGGCTGGGATTCAAGTGTTGGAGCTTAGGACTTTGTAGTAGACCTTGGAAGAGCGCCCTACCAAGCACTCCTAAGTAGCACTGTAAAATAGAATCAAAGCTATTTCAGCAGACTTCCGAGGTGCATGACTTTGCCGCATGCTGTTCCTCATTGGGACAAAGTTCTCCAACGATGCGGGTTCTCCGGTCTCGATATTCGCGAGGATGATGCCAATTACACCATGAGTGTTATCATGTCCACTGCGAAAAGAGATGACTCTCCCCAATTTCCTGAACAAATTGCTCTCGTCTATGCCGATGCGCTGCCGCCGCAACTATGGCTGGAACAACTGAAAGTCCTGCTCGCGAAACTGACCTCAACTAATGTGGCCGTTGAGAGGCTTGATCGGCTTAACCCCTCAGGAAAAGTATGCATCTTTCTGTCCGAAATGGAGCATGCTTTTCTAAGCAAGATGGACGAGACCAGATTCGAGAAAATCAAGGCACTTCTGACCAGAAGCCAAGGTGTCTTCTGGATCACCCGTGGAGCTGCATTAGAATGTAAAAACCCCTTAGTCGCTCTACAGACTGGCCTCCTACGAACATTAAGGCTCGAAGACACTAGCAGGCAATACATAACGCTTTGACATTGACTCGGAAAGTGAACCCTGGACAGCATCGACAACTAGCGCCATTTTGGATTTGTTCAGACTTACCTTCGATCTCTCGATCGGCAACTCTGTTGTCGACTGTGAATATGCGCTGCGAGACTCAGGGATCCTGATTCCACGTATGTACAGTGATGTTGCTGAAACTCATTCCATTCCTGCAGCGGAACTCATGGATACAAGAATTGAGCTGTTCTATCAGTCTAATACAGAGCTTCGCTTGGATGTCGCTGTCCCTGGACTCTTAGACAGTCTTGCCTTTATTCACGCTGGCCCAATTCATGAAACCCTGCCAGACGATTTCGTTGAGATACGGCCGGAGGCGTTTGGTCTCAACTTCAGATATCTCATGGTGTCTATGGGACAGCTGAAGGGGAAGGTTATGGGCTTCGAATACAGCGGTAGAATCACTAGACTTGGGCCCAACCCCAGTCATGGCCTCAAGATCAATGATCGCATTTGTGCTTTAACACACAATGGCCACTATTCCAACACTGTTCGCGTTCATTCGGATGGCGTGGCCAGGATTCCTGACGACATGACTTTTGACGTTGCGGCAACAATTCCTATGATATTCATCATAGCTTATCATGCACTCGTAGACACAGCTCGGCTAGAGAGTGGCGAGACTGTGTTGATCCATGCTGCTGCTGGAGGTGTAGGACAAGCGGCCATCATGATTGCGAAATGCATTGGCGCGAAGATCTTTGTCACCGTTGAATCGAACGAGAAGCGTGATTTCCTCACCAAGGCATACGGAATCCCTCCCAACAACATGTTCTCAAGCAGAGACAACTCTTTTGCCGCGGCCATCATGGCAGCTACAGATTTCAAAGGGGTTGATGTGTTGCTCAATTCTCTTTCTGGGGAACTGCTTCAGGAGGGCTGGAACACCATGGCCTATCATGGACGTTTGGTCGAGATTGGGAAACGCGATATTCAGCTCAACAAGAACCTCGAAATGCTGCCGTCCCACCGAGCAATTTCTTTCTCTGCCATTGATTTGATCCACCTCGGGAACTACAAAAACCGGGTGGTTTCGAGGGTACTCGCAAGTGTACTTGAATTGTTTAGCAACCAGGACGTTCAACCAGTTCAACCTATTTCGGTACTCCCAATCTCCGAGATTCAGCGAGGTTTCCGAATCTTGCAGGCAGGCAAGCAGTTCGGGAAGATTGTGATCAAGCCCCAACCAGGCGATCTTATCCAGGTTGGTTCTTGTGACCAAGAATTAGAAGAATAATATGCTAACAACTTCAGGTCCTACCCACACGAAAAGTCTGAAGACTCTCTCCAAATGCATCATACTTGATTGTTGGCGGCATGGGAGGACTCGGAAGATCTATTGCTCAATGGCTTGTCCGCCACGGAGCAAAAACGCTCATCATGGTCTCGCGCAGTGCAGCATTGCAGAACGACGCGGAGCTCTATCTCAACAGACTAAAGGCACAAGGCTGCAGGGTTATCCTCAAAAATTGCAATATTGCTAACGAGGGTGAAATTTCTGGGGTGCTTAGCGAGTGCGCTTCGAAATTTCCAAATATAAAGGGTGTGATTCAAGCGGCCATGGTATTGCAGGTTCGTATTTCTTCGTTGACGCGGCGTATATTCACTTCTGACCTTGATAGGACTCTGTATTCGAGCACATGAACTTTCAACAATGGCAAAAGGCCGTTCACCCCAAAGTAGCAGGCACCTACAACCTTCACAGACAGCTTGGTGTTGAGTTGGACATTTTTGTTATGCTTTCTTCTTCAACTGGTGTAGTCGGCAACACAAGCCAAGCAAACTATGCAGCTGGGAGGACTTTCGAAGACGCATTTGCCAGGTATCGCGCCTCGCAGGGCTTGCCTGCAGTTTCTCTTGACCTGGGCATGGTGAAATCTGTAGGCTATGTGTCCGAGACCAAAGGAGTAGCCGAACGTTTGGCAAAGCTAGGATGGAGACCGCTGGGAGAGCAGGAGGTGTTTCACATTCTCGAAACAGCAATGCTTCATCCACGACGAGACCCAAGGTCTAGCCAAATCATAACCGGTCTTGAGGCTCTGGAGAACGACGACGACATCGTATGTCGTCGTGAACCACGATTCTGGACTCCGAAGCATCAACACAATCAAAGACACAACTCAACCACCGGCAACCGCTCAAACGATTCTATCACGCTCCAAGATGGCCTCTCTAACGCAGAATCGTCGGAGACAGCTGTTGCGCTGGTCACAGGCGCAGTCATTGGCAAACTATCAGCTATGTTCATGCTCCCAGATGACGAGATCAAAGACTCGGCACCATTGTCCCACTACGGCGTGGACTCTCTAGTTGCCGTCGAGCTCAGGAACTGGCTGAACACACATGCCGACTGCGATATCTCCATATTCGATGTGCTTCAGAGTATATCGTTGAAAGCGCTTGCGGGCAAGGTCGTGGAGAGGAGCAAGCACGTGGTGAATGGCAAATCCTGGGGTTCCCTAAATTTCGTGGGGTACGGGATCATCTGTCGCTGCTTTCGGTACAAAAGAATATTTTAGCATAGCTAGAGGTGGAAATAGGATTCAGACCAGATTGGCTAATAAGTCAGTCAGTCAATGATCAGCACAACTTTGAGGGGGAAGCTATACTGTACTGAAAGATGGAATGGTAGGGATAACTCAGCATAGTTTGATCACCATCTACAGTTATACATGATGATGAAGTGAGCGATTCCTTAACCACCATATGAAACCAATAACCAAGACGCGGTCAAAGGTAGCAGTGCACATGAAACGCTACTACAGAGCCCCGACCCACTCCATAATATAAGTAGAATTGCTCGAGTAAACAGAGGAAAAGCATTCTACTGATAACTAATAGCGCTGATTTTGTACCGAAATCATATATCTCGGGTTCTTAAAATAAGTGTATAATAATTAAAAATAGTAGGTTTCTAACCTAGGACGGAGAAGCTGGGGGTGTGACCACTTGGTAGCTATTAAGAAAAGCAGTAATAAAAGCAGTAATAAAAGCAAGCACTTGCTTTTCTGGCCGGTTCACAGAATGAAATCGGCAGGATAGAATTCCATTGCAGGTTTTGAGCCGAGAAAACAAGTCGAACCTGGGATCCCAGAGGACAAGGAGAGATACAGTTCGGTTTTTTTTTTTATCTAAGTCGATACTAGCTATCGCTTCCTACAGTCGTGTATGTATAAGGCTGGAAGGGGAAAAAAAGAAAGCCCATCATCATACTCCAAGAAGATTATGCTAGTGACAAGAACAACGCTTACTGGACATGGAGCCTCAGTGGCCTGTTCGGATATATCTGACAACAAGATAGAAGGATGATTCAAGGAAAGGCGTCCGGACCAAGTAGTGTATGTCCATTTATTAACGCAACCCAATTACGCTCATCTCCAAGGTCCAAACTCTTCGGATCCACACCTTCAGCTTCCCTTGCACGCCTTCTACGTTCTCAAGCTCCACGCCCTCCCACCAACATCTTCGAGCTGGCTTTCTCCAAAACAAGAGCAGCTTTTGTGCCATTCCTACTGCGTTGCTGCCCATCTCGGCGCCGCGGATGTCGGTTCGTAGACGAGCTAGTGCAAGACTGCAAATGACTGCTTTGTTGGGCTCGTTTGCTCTGTGCCCCCAATGATCTTCGTGGTTGAACCCGCTGTAAACCGTCAGCAAACCGCACACCTTCTTTAAGCAATTCAGACATACCCAGCGGTCAACATCTCAATTAAGTGCTGTTCTGTTGTCCCAGTCTCCTCACTCCGCCTCAATCCAGAGAATATTCCATCTTGCTTCAACAGTGCCTTTCCTGCTGCACGCTTCACCTCGATCATTTCCGATTGCTCGATTTCCGCAACAGGTGGAATAACGTAGAAGTCCAAATCCTCTCTCAGAACAATTATACCTGCTCGGTCTTGTAGCATTTCTCTCGCAGAGCCGGCCATTGGCTCAATAGGTATAGGATCTGCTTCGGGGCTTGCAGAGGGCGAATTCGAGCCAGAAGGAATTGTCTGCGCGACATTGCGGAAGAATTCGAGCATGTACTGTAGGGATGCTGGATCATACTGTGTGGTTATGTTAGTTATATGTATATCTAAATTGCGTATTACATCGCGAGTAAATGAGACTTGACGGACATCAACTTGGAAGGCATCGCCCTCATGGTATTGGTTCAAGTGCCCATCTGGTAAGAGGCCGTTGGGGAATAGCGATAAGAGGACGAATTCTGGTAGGGTTAGGAGTTCGTCTCGTGAGAGCGTGAACCTCTGGCCACTATAGGATGATTAGTAAGTCGTTTACCAGGTTCCAAGTTTGGGTCTGTACCGGAGGTCCATTGTGATGTTCTCATCTGCACCAACATCTTCACATCACGTCAGTACTGGGCTATCTCCAATTTAGGGCATCATATACCTCCTAAAGTATTTATAGGTGGCGCGCCACCTTGCTGCACCTGAGTAATAATACTCGCAGCTCCTCCTGCAGCCGCCATCAGGTATGTGAAAGAATCGAGCGGGCTGGAACCCTCCGAATACGCTGGTGGAGGCTCGTTATCGTCGTCTTTCTTCGAGGACTCCCCTTTTGTATCCTGTGGTAAAGCAGCCTTTGTCTCAGCAACAACGTCTTGAGAAGACGAAGAGAGTGGTGTATTAGGCGCGACAGGCGCGTATGCTGGGACAGATGCAGATGCGCCGGCTTCAGTGACTGCTGTCTTGTATGCTTCAACGGCCTCGACAGTTGAGGTATAGAGTGAGGAGAAAGGAGGGGGGTTTGGAGAGGCAGGCGCAGAAGTCGATGGATCGGAATTGGGGTATCTAGGGGGCGGTGACTGTGCTCGAGATATTATTTCGTCCTCAAGTTTTGATGCGTGCTCGTGCTCCTCGCTATCCAGCCGAACGGACGACGGGCCGTCGTTGGCTGCTTCTTCTGTACCGGACAACGTGATGGCTGAGTGCTCGGAGTCGCTGTTTAGTTCTTCGGGGTTATGTCCAAGTCATAAGGGCGCGAAAGGTTGCGATTGCAGAGCGGATTGCATGAGTATATTGGTTGTTGTTGATTGATTGATTGAGAAGCGGCCGATTCCCTTTCAAGATGAGGTCCCGATTTGGGCGTTAATTAATCAATCAAGCTCGCTAAATTAAGCTTAGCGCCCGGCGTGAACGCATACCCCCCGCTGACCTTATTATCGTCAACAACAAATGTCATCACAGTACTATGCATATCAAGTTCAACAATCTCGTTGAGCTTGCTGCTCTTAACTGTTTTTTATTGCCCAAGTATTGCAGTCTATATCCTACCTTGGACTTGAACTACCTACCTAGGTAGCTACCACTACAAAGCACCGTATTAAGCCTCAAGCGGATGATCGACGGCTAGCCCCTGGTATATAACCTTCAGTTCCTCAGCAAGACTCAAGTGAGTCTCTAGTAAGGAAGCCAAGCACTTTCTTTGCCATAGACCCAGTACGGGAACTTATTGCACGCCCTGATCCTCAAACATTATGACATCCGCTCGTTCTACTACGATATTCCGATATCCATTGTCCATTGTTCATTGTCCATCGCTGCTGTCAGGTTACGACTTTGGTCAAAAGAACCAGTCTTTGCAAGTATCATTGAGCCCGACCTGAAGAATGCATAGTCGTCATATTGCGAATTGCAACGGATTTGATACCTCTTCTGCGTTGCCTCATTATTCATTGAACACTATCATGAACGTTATTTGACAATTTGCAACAAGCTTTTTGACTCTATCATTATGAAGAATCATTACAAACTTCATTTAGCGATCTGCAACAAATTCTTTTTCAAGTATTACTGTTTTGAAATGTTGACTCATAACTTGTTTAGAAATTATGACAGACGTAATGCCGATATGCAATACAAACCTTTCAAAAGTAGGTACCCTTATACCAAATTATATCATGTGGGTTTGTATTTGAGCTATGATTACATTGAACTATGGATTACATAATGCCGATATGCAACAGAATTCCATAAGAAATAAAGTGAGTGAGGGTTTTGATTACGAAATGATGACTAGTCTGAGCTTTGGTTTTCTAGAGCTCTTGTCTAAACTAGAAAATGCAATCCATCCCATTGCTTGCATCTATTACCAGCTATACAGTTTCGCTCATCGTATAAACAAATTACAACAAATACAATATGCCCTCCCAGGCTAGATTTTGATACTTGGAGCAGCGTGCTATACGGGTATTGTGCAATGGTAAGTTTGTAAGAGAAAGGGGAGCGTGTTATACGGGTATTGTGCAATGGTAAGTTTGTGAGAAAGGGGACCGCAGAGCATACAGCTGCTGCGAGATGGATGCGCCTAAATAGTTTAGGAGCAGGCTATGTGGTTCCGAAGAAGGATTTTCATCTCGAGGAGCTCGGAATCACAGACAACGTCAAGTTTTGGTACCGAAGTGACTGAGCTCTGAACACTAGCAAAAGCAACACACGTTTTCAAAGTTCTTCAAAGGCCTCTAGTAAGAGCTGGAGAGGTGTAGATCCCGCGACTATATACAGCAATCCTGAACCTCGTTCGCATTCGCACTCACGAGATATGTCAGCTAAGTGTTGTCGGTAAATGAAGAGAGAACCCCCGCTGGTAAGGCACGAGAATAGGGGAGAGACGAGAAGAGTGAGATAGAAGCCGTGTTTTCCGAAGGACAGATCCCTGAAATGACTGGATGAAGCAAGGCAGCACTGGTACTCCATACCATACACCTATACCTACAATCCAGCCCAGACGTCCCTCAGGCCACAGACAAAGCCAAGATTCCGGATATACAATATTATCATTGCATCGTTCAGCAGACTGCACTTACGCTCATCTTCTTTCTATAGCCGTTGTACAGTAATCCCTCCACGCTTCCAAGCGTCTCTAGGAGCGAACAAACCATAGACCAAACGAAATAGCAAGTCTCGTCAATGAACGCGGAACAGCATAGCATGACAGCAGAGGAATCTTTGACATCAGTACTTTCTGTTATGCATGTCTCAACCACCGACTGTAGGTGGCGGCTTTGAAAGAGAGAAGCAGAGGAGCAATGCTAGTACCGCGATGAGAAACCTCCCTGACGCTTGAATGGGGAGCGAGGAACTCCTAGGAAAACCGACACTTCGATGTCTCTTCTGAGATCTCCCGTCAGGTTTGATTGAAGATCCCAGGAGCTGGAACTGGACTTCAGATACCCGGAAGATAGGACTCAGGTTGCCGTAAGGACGGAAAGAGCGAGCTGGTGGGATGAGAAGAAAAAACCTCCGCGCTATTTACTGTCGCATCGACGATGAATGAGTCTGTGGAGCTTCTTATATATCCCCTGAGAATGGAAAGGAAGTATCCCAAGGTAGCAAATGTGCTGCCCGGAAAGCCGAATGCGTGCAGGCTGACGTCGATTCCACGACTTTGTTTATCCTTTAAACCGCAAGTCAACATCTCGTTTTGTTCTCTTGCTGTTTCAGTCTGGCATGACCCATGGTAGTCTTTTGTTGAAGCTGGATCGATAAATTACATACCCCTATTACATGTCTCCTTATCCCGCTCCTAATATCTCAACTCAACATCTAAAACCAAAACAGCTCCGAACCGTGATTTTGTGATATTGGGTATTCAACCGAGCTCGCCCCTCATACCATGCATGTCCTTGGAATGCAGGTTCGGGGAAGAGAGCTTTGCTTTTCATATGCCTCTTGAATTGAAATTTCAATACTTTGTAAAGTCGTTCCGGCCATTTTCCACATACGGGGTATGTTGCTAACTTGAAAGCTTT
>NW_022157315.1:0-52564 GCF_007821495.1 Lachnellula hyalina
TAAATAATAAATAAACTAAGGCGCCCTAGCCCTAGTCTAGAATTCCTACCTTTATAAATAATTAAAGCATATTAATATATACTACTACTATATCTAAGATCTAGTTAAAAAGAAGAAGATAAAAGTCTTATACTTATTAATATTAGAGATACCTATAGATGGTTTTATAAAACCCCTTAGTCAAGTTATATTTAGAGGATTCTTAGGGCAGCTAGGAGTTATAATAGATTAGTAGTTAGTTATTATTCTTATTTAGAAAAGTGAAAGAAGGGAAATAAAAAAAGATGCTATAGTAAGAGCTATAGGAGAGTATTAGAAATATAGCCCTTATAGTATCAGGTGACGCGGCCGCTAGCAGACGCGTATAAGGCATAAGGACCTTATCTTTACCTCTATAGTAGCTTTCCTCCTTAAGCTAATATAACCCCTTTAACCCACTTCCCTAACTATGTCCCTATCTGGTCTATGTGTCCTTCTAGAGGTAATAATCCTAGGAGGCATATAGTTCCAATATATTTATTTATTTCATTAACGTCCTATGTGAGTCTAAGACTATGTAGGACGGCGCTAGCCTAATGCTAGCGCGGGCTAGTAATATAGTCAAGAGATATATCAATATGTTTCCGGTTGGAATCTGTGGGACTAAGCCCAATGCGGACCGTGACATAAATTAGTTGTTTGCTAAAATGCCTCCAACTAGAAGGTCTTATATAGAGGCAGGAGCCTCTATAATATGTGATGACTAATCCTCCCTATTAAAAGATACGCAAGTAACGACAGTCACCTAGAGCATTTGGACATCTTCAACTGCAATAATTGTTGGTGGTATTATTTTCTCAGGTCAGACTGTCGAACCTTTCCTTCGCTTTATCTTTAGTCTTATTCAGAAAATCCGCGTAACTTCCCTTCGTCTGACGATGGGCCTCCTCGACCGCATCGCCGACTTTTCCACCCTGGGCTCCGAGACCAACGCCCTGCGCATAGAGTTCTGTAGTTATAGCATCTGTTCTTCCTGATCCCTGCGCACCCAGACCCTCTCCTGCAGTCCAACCCATCTTACCCAGCAAAGCGGCACCCTTTGACGTTACTGGCGCCTCTTCCTCCTCCTTAGTAGCTAATGTGCCAGAAGCTTTCGGTCGGTTGTGTTGGGCAGCAGGCTGCTTTGGTTGATTGAAAGCTTGTCGTCTTTCTTTAGCCCTATCGCGATAGGCCGAATTCTCAGAAACCGATTCCGACGACTTTCTCATCTTAGCCAAGGCTTTTGCTACTAGCTTCTCGTCCTTCATATTATCCCGGTGAAGCTGGCTGATTCGTTCATGCTTATTTACTTCGGGTTCAGTTCTGAACTGTCGCGAGCAAAGCAAACAGCACTTGCGTTCCAGATCAGCAAAAGTCTGGCCTGGCAGCGACTCTGCTACCTCCTCTTCTACCTTCGTCACAGGCTCCATTTGTGCGGTATCAGATGTGACATCCTCGTTCTTGGCGGGACCTCCATGAATTTCGGCATGTTTGTTGGTCCAGAACTTGAGATGAGGCGCAACGACCTTTGTGTCCTTTTCGACCTTCCGCTTCTTTGATCGCGGTTCCCCTTCCTTGCCTGGGACAACAAGACCTTCGCCGGCCGCTGCGGCAGCTAGTTTTGCATGTTCAGTCTCTTTGTTCTTCGAAACAGTTGATTGGTCGGCCGTAGCAATTACAAACTCACTGGCGTATGCAGCTTCGTCCCAGTACATTAGTTTGACAGCAGCATTCGAAAGAGGGCTGAAAGTGAAGTTGGCGAATTCATCTCCTAGTGGATGAAGTACCGGCACAAAAACCCCTGCATGTATATATGACACCATGACAGGTTTAGATGAGATAGTGAACTTTTCAGAAGCTTTGTACTTCATCATGGCAGCTTGGGCATCTTCAACGGTGTTGAACTCTGCAAAGCCATATTTCCAACTATCGTTAGATTGCCTATCCCGAACCAATAAAACACGACGAAGCGATCCATCTTTAGCACCCGCGCTGGAATCGTTCGACGTGGAAGCAATTTTCGTCTTTTTCGCTACGGGGGCGTCTCCAGGGGGTGTCGTGGTTGTCGCCTTGGTCTTGTAAAGCTTAATAGCCCCTTTCGCCAGCAACTCCTCATTAACCCCAGGCTCCAAGCCGCGTAGTAGGAGAAACTGAGATGCAGTGCCGTCAGGAGATGCATCGCTATCACCAGTAGCGGCAAAGCCAGAGAACGAAGATATGTTCCCCTGTGCAACAAAAACGCCATGAGCCGTCGCACCTAAATTATTCAGAACTAATTAACTTCCATGCGGAGAGTAACTCACGGGTTCTTGGGGCATTACACCTGTAGCATAATGTTCGAGTAGAAAAATTCGATGCATAACACTAAAATTGTAAGCCTCATATGGCGACTCTCAAGTACCAAATCGTACCACTTCACACCTCCAGTCATCTTCGCTTTTGCCCGACTTGTCTCGATCGTCTCTGCTAAATGCTATTCTGACTTGTGCAGGCTGTGTACTAGTCGCTTGATTCGGATATGCGCCATAAAGGGCGACTGTCGGGTAGTATTGTTCCAGAAAGCGTCTGGCTTCTAGAATGCCGACAAATTGCGCAAATGCAAATTGACGAGACACTCCTAGTCACAGTCAGACAGAACAATCCAACAAGAGAATAATGTTCACCTGTCCTCTTATCTTTAATCAATCTGACTTCTTCTAGGCCTTCGAGTCGAAAGCTTTGTCGAAGTTCATTCAAAATCTGTATATCCAAAGAACGGCCAAAGCGGCCAATCTTATGCTTAGCCAGAATTCCAATTTCTTCTCAACAAACACTTAGGATGAAATGGTGATAGGAAGTCCGCAAAAGGGGGGGTGGGGCGGCCAACGTCTTCCTGTGTCATGTCTGTGGGAAGTCCTTCGAGAATCACATTTCGATTCGGTGGTCCTCCAAAGTATGGCGAACGGCTCCGGCTCCTGTTGCGCGGGGGAGACCGATAACCTTCTCTATCACGGTCGGTGTACCGTCCTCGTCCTTCCCATCGGGGAGACCTGGAACGTTCGCGTCCATGGCCGTTCCCATCGCGCTCATCTCTTTGATAGCGATCGGACTCGTTCATCCTTTCGCCAGCAGGCCCTCGAGGAGGCGTTCTTGTATTATCTTAAGAGATGCAGTATCAGCACATATTCAGCCAAGCTCCATATCCACGCTATCGTTTACCCTTCCGGTAGCCCTGTGGGGAGGCATCGTGATACTCGTACTGCAGCTGGTTGGCTTCGTAAGGCGGATCCTCGTACATATTATTAGAGTCTTGGGAGGTAGAGGCGGGAGGTCGTGGGGGACGGTGATAACTCATTTTGGGCGTACGATCGGGTGGGATGCACTGCGAATGAGATCTGGAGAGAAGTAAGTAGTGAATAAGTAGGAGTAGGAGTAGGCATAGGAACAGAAATGTCAAAAGAGCATGAGCCTTGCCTTGCCTTGACTTGAGGTTGAAGTGTCGTCGGGTCGGCCGCATCTACGGGAGGAAGAGCCGAAGAAATCCCGGCAGAAAGTGACGATTGTACAAGTAAAACGATTTCACGATTTCCGTTTTCGTCTCCTTGCCCTCTACCGCTACTTCTTTGAATAAAGATTTAACATCTACACTGTCCACCACCATGCCAGGAGAACTAAGTGAGAGCACCTGCTTCGTGGCTTTGACTGAAGATCATCTAGATGCAAAATCCGTGATGGACAGAGTCCGGAGTCCCAAGGCTGGCGCCATCGTGCTATTTGCTGGTACTGCAACATACATGATCGTAAGGTGCGGCACGAGCTAACAATCTCTCAAGGCACCACGCGCGATAACTTTGCTGGAAAGCCAGTCAAGGAGCTTCAATACACCTCCTATGAGCCACGTGCACTCCAGAGCATGCTTGCAATATGCAAGTCTGTCACAGAGAAGCATTCTCTTACAGCCATTTCAATGATGCACCGCCTGGGTGTAGTGCCAATTGGGGAAGAGAGCATTCTAATTGCCGTATCGTCGCCTCATCGCCAGGCCGCTTGGAGAGCTGGCGAGGAAGCCTTGGAGGAATGCAAGGAGAAGGTCGAGGTATGGAAGAAGGAAGAATTTGGTGGCAAAGAGGGTGGCATTTGGAGAGCGAATCGAGATGGCGCTATCGGGGTGCCAGTTGATGGAGATAAAGCAGATGAGCAAGAAGTGGCCCAAGGTCCCCATGGGCCGGTTATTCGACCCAGCAGGCCGGGTGAGAAAGGACATGGACCCGTCAGTCATCCAAGGTGACACGGAGAAGACTATCTATGTCAACTATACTTCTATTCAGACGCCATTGAGTGAAGCCTTCAGGTCTTAAAAGCTTGCCTAACCCGTCACCTACATCATGGACGAACCGTGCGCCTTCGAAAATGCGGGGTGGTCTGGGCAAAAACAACTTCAAGGAATCTATCTCAGCATCTTGCGCAGGTCGATGGGAATGAGCGCGCTGCCAGCGGCTAGACTCAATGTACCGGGGACCTATGGGAACCTTTGGCCCAAGCAAGAAGGCTAGGTTAATCGGGCTTCTTCCCCTTCCTTCTTCAACCTCCCAGCCTCCAACCCCCAGGCGGATGAGGATGGGAAAAACAGGAGGGGTGGGCGTCTTATCAAGGATATTCCAATGAAATGACTAGAATATCCAAGCGAGCTCCAGCTCCATCTAGTTATGTGAATGACGTTATATGTTTTGTAGCTAGATATCTCCACATCTTCGCACAGCTGTCGATCCATATTCTTCAAGCATCAGATTACCACAAGGCTCAAGCGAGTAGGGTCTATTACCCAAAAAGTTAATAGTCGCTAACTGCAACGCTCAAGAAGCTTCAGCCCCGTAGATTGTCAAGAACATCATGTCTGAACTCTTCAACTTCCCCTTTTCAATGTCAGAACCATCCATTCTGTCGGGATAAAGGCTGTAGGTATACACAAGGCGAAATGTCCCATGTCGTTCACCGTTCGTTTCACGGTCTCTTCGAACATCTTCCGCTCTACTTTTCCTCCTATTAACACCACTTCAACAAACTCAAGCCTGTTCTGCCATCTCATGTCAATCTCGTCATATTCCACAATACGTCTCAGCAATTTCTGTCGAGTCATACCACCGGATACCCATCTCACGCATCTAAAACCTAATTATGATCATCACTATGTGGAGCTTAACCCTCATCATGTTTCTCTATGCCAGCTCTGCATATGTGTGACTTGTTCCTCCCTGGGTGCTTAATCCATGGTCCACCAAGCATTCATTTGAGAATCGACGAATCAACCACCATCAGAGATATTAGAGAATAAAAGCTGAAATTTCCATCGAAGGGATCACTGAACAGCCTCCCTTGGATGGAGATAGCGCGATGAGATAAGCTAGCACGAGGCCTGATGAATTTATAAATATGCAGTTGTCTTGAATCCGACGCCATCTCGCCAGTAATTTTTATTGAGGCTTATTACGGGAATTGGGATTGGGATTGGGGAGAGAATACCCCCACTATTCACTCTGTGCTTGTAGCTCCAGTGGGAACATTGGAATGGAACTCATAGGTTCTTCCGCCCAGGCACTTGAGTGGTCAGGTAGGGATGATATTGACTTGTGGGGTTTGCTGATATACCCTTTTATCGACGCAGCTGAATCAATCAATCTGCAAACCTTGACTTCTCCCTCTTTACGCAAAGATCCGTTCTGATAACCCACTTTTCACCATCGGTAACTTCTCTTCCCTCATGCTAAGAAACCATCAGCTTGACTTGCACAACAAAGAACCAAGATACTCACCAGCATACAATCATTACCATGCTTGTGTAACAGCGCCATTCCGGTCTCTAGTCCAACGACAATCTCTTTCTCAATAGCCGACTTCCTTCCCGGAAGGTCGTCAGGGTAGAAGGCCGTTTCGCCCCCTTGACAGCCTGTTGCGGGTGATGTTAGATATAATAGAAATGTCCACGTGGTTTTGGCTGGCATCGGCGTAGGTTTAGTGTTTAAGGTTAATACGTTTGATTCGTCATCTGAGTAGAACGGTCAGAAACTAATAATTCGAGGAGGGAGAAGACTTACAATGGCAATCGAAATATTGCCCCTTGGTGTATCTGTAGATCCGTATTGACGGGTTCAGTCCCAAGGGTTCCCCTCCCCACAACTCCTTCCTCTCCTCCGGACTCATGACATCCTCTCCCCCAACATCTTCATCGCCGCCACAAACCAACTCCCTCAGCCCAGTCTCAACCCACAGCCTATTAGCAAATCCTTCGTCCATCACCTGGAATCGGTCGTTGACACGCAAGGCGTCGCCCCTCTTTGGCTTGCCGGGCGTTGTGGTGAGCGGCAAGCCTTTTAGAAATGAGACATAATTTTTGCATAGCGTCCCAGTCCAGAAGTTCTTTACAACGAAGATTTGAGATTCTACTACGGTAGATAGAGACAGGTCTGAAGCTTGCAAGAGGGGCTTGAAAGGTGGCCAGTCTGGTGGCGGCTGCTCACGTGCAGGGGCTGCTGTGGTCTTGGGTTTGACGGCGGAATGCTTCTTCGGACCCATGATGGCAATGGAAGTTATTAGGCTTTGCTTTGGAAAGGTTTCGGGCAAAATTACCTAGGGCGCGGAGCATGAGAAGAGGATACCGATACCTATACTGGATTTGTATTTTCAATGTTTGTTGTCTGTTGTTGTGACAACACTCATCTCTCACCTTACCGAGTGGAGCCAAGAGGTACTGTAACCTTTCTCTCGTTCGCCTTCGCCGCCAACACAACCAATTTGAGGCTTCGTAATTCATCAATTCTCCCTGCGTCCTACGTGCACGATACTGTGGATAGAAGGTTTGGATTGTTCGCTCGTCATCAACCCGCATTCCACGCCTGCCCTACCCTGCCCCGCCCCGGATTCTTCAACCTGCCATCTTCAGAGTTGAAGAGCGCGTCAAGGTCTTAATGCGTATCCCTTTCCTTATAGTGTTCTCCTGATTATTATCCCTCAGCTGTAGCTCCCACTCTTTTTCTCTCAACTTTTCATACCTTCGCCAACATCAATATGGTCTCTCCTTCATTTTTATCATTCTATACTCTGTGGACGCTGTGCGCCCTTCCTGTAGAGTCTTTATGGTTTCGCCGCTCAAATGGTCATCTAAATCGCGCTGCTAAAGGTCCTGGAGAAATGATCCCCAAAACCCAAGGATCTGAGCCAGATCACAATTTCACCTACTCTGTGCCTAGTCCGAGAGTTATCACACCTACGTTGACGTCCCAAAGCATGGTCGTCACTTCTGTGGTAGCAGCCTATGAAGTTTGCAACACTCCTGGGTCCAATACCTCTTCAAATTGTTCCACGGTATTCGGGAATATCACAACGTCTCTTTGCTCAACTGTATTGTCCGCTTGGTTTACCAGTGTCACAGTTACTGATTGTAACCAAAATGTTACATTTTCCACACAAAGTAGCTACTCTCTAGCAACTGCAACAGCCATTCCATCCATACCTCCCGCTCTTGTAGCTGGCCAAGCTCTATCGCAGAGTCCAACAGCAGCTACTTTCGTCCAGAGCGTGGTTTCCTATTTCATCGCCCCATGGCAATCTCTTGCGGCTAACACACCCACCAATATCGCAGTGCTTATCTGCAAGTTCGACCAAAACGACAATGAATCTTGTCAGGAAATACAGGAAATTTGGGTTGTGCATACCGAAAACGTGCCCGTTACATCAACTAGTACGGTGTCAATTTCGACATCCTTCACTGCTGTTAGTTCTTCTCTCCAGCGCCTATGAAGCTCTATACTTATATTTGCAGCCTGCTGTGCTCCTTTTGGGCCCAAGTCAAAGCATTACAGTTCCCACGGGAGCCTTTGAACTTACAACTGAAATTGGATACACAAGCTTGTCAGCGAACGGCACCACTTCTACCTCGACACTTTCGGAAAGTGGGCCTTTGACAACCGGTCTTTTGGGCGCCGCTCTTTCACAGAGTGGGACTTCTGCGACCACTTCGACGACCACAATAACGATATCGGGCAAGCCGACTACCATTACACGGACATTGAGTTTCGTCTCTACGTCTGAACCGTGAGGATCTTGTCTGAGTGTAAGGAGTATCCCGTGCTAATTTTCCCAGGACTACCACTACTTCCTTGACTACCCGTAGCACAAGCACAGTTACAATGCATCCAGTAAGTCACGAGATCCAAGTTTGAGCGGAAGAGCCTTGTTGAAAGTTTCCCAGTTGCGTTGAAACGGTGTTGGATTTGGTAAGACCTCTGCCGTCTAGTACGCGATGAGGGATGAGTTATGAGTGTGCTTAAATGGACTATCATATCCCTAGAATGTTGAAATATGTTATCAACAATGCATTGCTTTACTCTGAGGCTTCACTTTTCCCGTGAGACCATTTCAAATTCATCGCCGCTGCCATAAACCATTATAAAGATACTTCGTTAAGCTCATCGAAATTAAACACAACAGGCTCGGTTGTTCTTGAAATGAATCGTACAGGCTTTAGACCTAGCCAGGATCAAAGATGTTTTCATTATCATTGTAATATTATCTAGGTACGCTCTAATATTTAACCAAAGGGCTCACTAAAATGCTCGGATCATCCATACTGACTTGACACACGTAAAAATGCTGGGTATACACTCCCTACCTAGGTATACGCTCCCAGCGCCTCCACGAAAACAGACCAAACTCCATCGCCTGACCGGCTCAAATTTTTCCAGTCAACTATGGGCACTTTTGATCCGTGATTCCGCAACGTTAGCCATGAAAAACTTATTATAAACACCCATCACTTCTTCGTCAACCACTCCCCTCTCCAAGTCGGCGAAGAAAAGCCTAGCCCCATCACAACCCAGTTCCTTGATGATGTCCGAAGAAAATGGAAGAGCTTGGTTCTTTCGATTGATCCAGCGACTGCGGTCGTGTATACGGATGTGGAATCTGTCGGCTTCTAATATTTTCCCCCGGTCATATTCTTCTCCTGTAACCTGCGGCCAATCATCCTTATCCTTGTCCGCCCAACCGCAGCATATGTGTTTCCTATCAACCTTTTCTGTCAACAAACATGGCCCAGCCTGACCAGGTAAAGGGCGAAGGCGTGATATGCAGTGTTCGTGGGGAGGTGACAAGGGTTCAGCTGTTGAGATAGTAAATGTGCATTTGGATGGCGGAACATGAAAATGGGCACATGTAGACTGAGAACTGTAGGTACATCCAGGGTCTTTGAGATCGCAGAGATGATCGTAGCGCCCAGAGATAGTGGTGTCTATATGATAGGTTTCTGGGTGTGCATGTTGCCCCGTAGAAGTTTTCACACCTAAAGGGAATCCAGGTCTTCGCCCCATTTCCATGAGAGTTGACGCACAAAGCCATTTTTGGCCTTCCGCTTCGGCGGATCGATAGTCCAATACAGATATCTCCACACTTGCTATCGACGATGTG
This sequence comes from Lachnellula hyalina, assembly GCF_007821495.1. Classification (NCBI taxonomy): domain Eukaryota; kingdom Fungi; phylum Ascomycota; class Leotiomycetes; order Helotiales; family Lachnaceae; genus Lachnellula; species Lachnellula hyalina. The sequence continues at coordinate 9,457 of NW_022157315.1, forward strand.
TCGTCGCTCCAATCGAAATCGCTACTGCTATCTTCCACGGCTGTGATTGAGAAACTTCGCGGCATTGATTCGTGGACAGCAGAGGTCGTTGTCAAGGCAGATTGCACCAGACTCGAGCCTAGCACTTTAAATTGTCCTTGTCTTTGCATTGCCCAGCTGTAGATCCTTCCCCATAATGCTGCGTCTGGCTCGGCAAATGGAGTGCGGCCTGTTTGTACTTGATCGTACTTAGCCTTCTTCGCGGGAGGGCCTGAATCTTCTCGTTGCGTCGGGGGAGTGGCCGGTGGAGTGAGAAGCTCACATTTAGGTGGGCACCGAAGACGTTCGTCCATATACTGATACTTTTGGTCGTATAGAAACCGAGCTTCCTGGGCTGTGAGTTTCCATCTGTCTCCTAAATTGATGCGCTTGGTAGGAATCTCGACACTCTTGGTTGTAGATAGAGTGCCGTCGAGTTTTTGACATACCACCCACGACCAGTATGAGAAGTTCCCAGAGCCACGGAGCTTCAAATTTCGGACCTCTCCCCCGAGAGTCCATAGTTCATCATCGGGACCCTGGACATGAGGATACCAACATACATGACCAACGGCTATAGAGCCGCTTTTGTGTGTTTTTAGATTGATTACAGGCACAGACGTGGTGTAATGGTTCGTGTTTGGTCCCACGTTGATCCAGAAAGGATCCCCGAGTTCATACTCAAACCCATAGCTGGAAGGGCCCCGACACAAGGCTACACCATGGGCATTAATCCACGACGGTCTCTATCCCAACGAATTAGCACAAAGAAGGTAAACGTTCAGTGAGAGCCGAGAAAAACCTCAGGAGCTGTCTCAGGAGCATGCATATAAGCTCCTGAAACAGCTCCCAGCTCCCCGGGTCCTAGGTATAGAAGAGAACAGCATTTTGGTAACAGTGTAAGCCTACCCGGCTGACTTGTAATTCTTCGTAGATATCATTCGTATCTCCCTCAATGTCTTGCACCCCGAGCATGCAAACGGAGTTCTGCTCTTCGTCTTGGAAATAGCGCTTGACCGGGATTTCCTGGAGAGTGGTCGAGAGATTTTGAATCGGGGATTGAACGATCACTCTCTCTCCTTTTACGTTCCATCTTGAGGGGTTCTGCACCAGAACATAGCTTCGGACCTTCACTTTGCAGTTAGGTATTTCGAGACGTGCTGAATACATTATTCAGTATTCGCGGGAGGTTGTAGACAGTATGTCTTTGGGTTTGGGGTCTTCTTGGTAGGACCAGTGTCCATCCACATCTTTGAATGGGATATGACAAGAAAGGCGGGAGTCCAGGTATTAAAACGGCTTGCCCTTGCATGGAGCTGAAGAGTGCCATGTTTCTAAATAATTTTACATGTCCAATAAGATGCGGCTATGGATTGTTCTATAGAGGGGGCTGGCAACGCCTTTCCAGGTTTAGAGTAATTGACCACCACAAAAAAAAGACATGGCCAATGTCATGGTGGACGTGTTGAGAATTGCTCAAAAGCAACACTAAAATCACATGTCCTGAAACTGGATTCGTGGTTGATTCAGCCACTCATGCAAGTCTACCTCCTTTCGGCAGTACGAGTGTGGAGCGGATGGATCGAACCCAAATTCCGGATTTCGAAGATTACCATGCGCTCCAGGGCCGATAAGTGAGCGGAGTGGGGGGTTTTTATAGAAATAGCACATGTATGTAGGATGTCCTGGGAGCCCGACGCGTTGGTCGTTGTTGACGGAACTATAGCAGAGCCAGGCACCATCTTATGATCTTTGGTCTGCTTCGCCCTTTGTCTCTTGCTTCTCTTTTTCCTCCTTCTCTTCCTCCCTTTCCTTTTCCTTCCCCTTCCCTAGCAAGTGCTTAAACTCTTTCCTTTCCAGAATTGAGGCAATCATCTCCTCGATCTCCTTCTCAGCTTCACTGTCCTCCGGACTAGCATTAACCCCCATGTTTATCCGGACCTTCCGTCTCATATCATCTATCGAAGATATGTCCAATGCCCACAGTAATCCTCCACCAGCCATCATACCAAAGCTGAGCACATTTATGGTAGCTATGTTCAAGGCCTCGAATGCCTCCATTGCGCCATTGACTTCGAAGCCTGGTCGATTGTTTGGCTGGTAGAATTTAGGAATAGTCGCCTTGTAACGCCGAACAATTGATCTCCGGGTTATGGCCGTAGTGACGGCAAAGAAGCCCGCACCTGCAAAAAAGAGGCCCAATTGACGTCTGGATCGCTGAGAGAAGAAAGAAGACTGATATTCGGGGGATGCGGGCGGTTGAGCTGTTGGTGTTGGAGGTGGAACTAGAGCTGGAGCTGGTTGTTGAGATGGAGCCATGGTGGATTGAAGGAAGGCCATCGAGGAGGAGAGAGATATTGGCAGGGCTGGGAAGAGGAAGAGCGTTGAGCTGGCTGGCTGGCTGCAAGAATTGCTGGGGTTCAGAGCAGTCGCAAAAATCGAAGCTGTCCATATTGAGGTTTTAGCGTAGGAAATATAGAGGTGTGTCTTTAGCTCACTTTCCGCCGCCCCCGTGCCATTCTCGGAACAACAACCCGATATATACATATATAATATATACCTAGGTACCTATAACAAACGCAGGAATTACCATTCCGATCTACGCTTGATGACAGGTACGAAGTATAAAGATATTTATACTCCTTCCCGCATGAGAATCAATGACTTCTTATCCTTTTAGGCACCATGAGAACATGTCTCGGAAGAACATGATGTATGTCTCTTGCTACAGGACTACTCCTAGAGCTGTAGCTAGATGCTCAAGACGTACATAAGGACTCGAAGTTAATATCTGTGTGAGGTGCGTTCGGTTCAAAGCTAGAGGATGGCTAAGGGGGTCTATAAGTCGCGACTTCTAGACTTCAGCAAGACTCAGTCCAGTCAAGCCGATTATTAATTGCCTCTTCCCCTCCCCCTCCTCTTTCTCCTCACGTAGCATATCTACACCATTATGTGTTCCTCTGACTCACTACTCCAATTTCCAATCCCGAGGTCGTGGTCAAGTTGTCCGCCTGCTCCTGATTAATGCAGGTGCCGCATATAAAGAGTAAGCAACTCCTGACATATAAAATTCCGAGAACTCGCATTCTTTTTGATGAAGCATTTCTAAAGGCCTCTTTACAGAAAATCCCACCAACTGGCTTGTGGTTGCATGCAAGTAATTATGTGGCATATTCTAGGCGCCCTTCGCAGGAGGAATTTGACAAGTCACCCCAGTGGCTAACTAACGCTGTAACACCAAAGGTCACTGGCAGTTAGGCCACTATCCAAAATCGGTGATCACTACCATTCCCCAGGATTCGGCTCAACCCCGCTTCTTGTAAGCCTTGTCAGAAAATCTTCACCGCTTTTCTATAAATGCACGCCAATAGGGGAGCCTTCAATATGCCCTGCAGCCACAGAACAATTAAACAAGACACGCCCCTTGCTGAAATGCACTTTGGCAGGTAAAACTTGGCATTTGACTCACTTACCGGCTTTTTTCAATTAGCATCCCAGCTCTACACGGTTAAAGCCGTCATCCGAGTATTTTATTCTCGGTTGATTCCTGGATAAGTTTGATATTCATCTTATGGACCTGATCTACGATGGCATCTTTGACGAACGTTCTCAATTTACTCTCTTCAATGAAATTGAGGGAATCAGACCCCAGGCTCGACGCTTTGCGAATCGCGGATTGGTCAAAACAACAGTTCGAAGAACAGCTCAACAAATGCTTGACTGTATCTGAGATACAAACCTGGAATACCAACAACGTCGACTGGGTCCTTGACCATGCAGAATACCAGTTCTTTCTAGAGAACCTGTGTACCACTGTAGCGACAGCTTTGAGGATGGCGGCATATAAAGTGCAATGTCTAAAAACCTCCGAATTGAAGGAAGCTTCACTTCCATATAAAAGTGAAATGGGCCAGTCGATGATCTGGAGTGCTTTGGATGATGTCACAGGAGCCTGCATGGCCTTCAAGACCGTCGTCCGTAGTCCTGTTCTGAACGAGCCTCACGATATGTCTATGATCCGCGTTTGTCTCAAACGCGTTCTGCAATTCGCCATCACCTTGGGGGAGTTGCTGACCTCTCCCTGCGAAGAATCGTGGTTCTCATACTTCAAAAGCTTCCTCGAGCAGCTTGAAGGATTCCGATTCGACGACGAGTATTGGGATTATCAACAGATCGGGAATCTTACCACATCCGGTGTTATTGCTCCCGCGGCGGAGACCCCAGCAACTTACCTACCTGTCCACCCAACTGCTCCATATGTATATCGAAGCAATTTTCCATATGGACCGCGTATTCTCCGTAACGGACCCCCAGATGATTGAAGAGTAAGTTGTAACTCCTGATGTAGTGCCAATGCTCATATGGATATACAACAGGAAACCTTGAGAACGTAACCCCATACTTCAAGCCTCCCAAGTTAAATCATCCATCGCGAGACAGGCAACCCAGTTGCTCCAGTGACATCAGTATTCGCTCGGTTTCGGGCTTCTGGCCTCGAAGGTCTAGGGTTGCGGACACGCCTGCGTGGCGGGTGGACTTTGCGGATATGGTATTCTACCTAGGTAGGGAGGAATATTGTATAATAATGGGCTCAAGGTCGAAGAAGTGAGACATTCGGTTGACAAAACCATAATTTGGCGAATTCCGCTTGTCAGCTTCCTCGTTATAGTCGTGCGCGCTTACTCGCGATCATGAGGATCGACTTAGTCCTCATATAATGTACCTGTGTTGCGGACTAGGAGCAGGGTATGAGGCTGGATATGCTGAGGTAACAGTTTCGGCGCACTTGTAACATTTTGAGCCGAATTATAATTTACATATAAGCTCGACATTACTCGTAGATTTTCCGACTACTCTATTAGTAGTATGAACACCACAGAAGACATTCTAGTGCCGTCACGTCCCATTTGATATATGAACGTCTCCAGTTCTTTGGCATCCCAGTCCATTGGAACCTACAGAGGAAGATCCTCACTCCAATGATCCATACGGACACTACCACTACCACTTTGATGTGTGATGGATCGATAGTGCTGTTTATTCCGGCAGTGTTCGGCCTCATGCGGAGGTGCGTGTGCCCGCCAGGCCTCCGCATATGTGATGAGGGGTCACTGGCACGTACGGCAGAGGATGATTCGGGCTCAAGAAGGGATAAATGGTAATGGTGAATGAGGCGGTTAGGAGAGTGAAAGGATTACTGTATATGATGCCGGAGTTTATTTGTTGGGGGAAAAGGTAAAATAGCATACTGTATTGTACCTCCGTAACGGACTATTTCTTGGATCATTTGAGCCGGGACAGTAGCATCCCGCATTTCATCCTCTCGCATCCCATCCCACGACACAACACTTTATTACTTGCCTGTCCCAAATTCCACCACTAGCGGCTCGTCCTATCTTACCAGCTTTCGACCTCTAAGTGAACACTGCTCCGTAAGACCTGCCCTATTCCGGAGTAGTGCCTAGCAAACTGCCCCCACCTTCTTCGTCTCACTTCTGAATCCAAGCCTCCTTCAGCCGTGAGGCCACGACGCCTCGTGTTTCAGCGCCTCGCTAAGTCGGTGCACAGTCTTTCGATACAGTTGATGTTCCAATGGTCAACAGAGAGATCATCTCAAGTCATCTAGGCTGATCCGATGAACATGCATCCACATCCTTGATAAGTAAAGCCTAGCCCTGCTTGTCTCTCCAAAGCTCCGGCGCTTCTGGCAAGTCTCGATATACACTCGTTCCTTTCGTTGTAATCACATTCATTTCTCTCTTTAAAACAATTATAGATACCGAGAATATATTTCACTTCAGCTAGCCCTCTAATTTACATTCTCTCGGTTTCATATAAGAGGCTTCCTTTTTACTATTACCCGCCATGCTCCAAAGGGAACAATCAGTAGCAGGATGGCCCACCCGAAGGGCTCAGCGCTGCTTGGCATGCGCTGTTATTTTTGCGTGAGTTTGCCTTCGGGACTAAAGCTTTGCCCTTTGCTCATAGGTTCTACAGTGTAATTATGATATATGCCATCTGCGAAAAACAAGCATGGTCACGAACCATCGAACTGCAGTTGGATTCCCTCACTGAAGAATACTCTTACGGTTCGTCACCTGAAGCGGGCATGCCATCTCTTCCATTCAAGGACGACTCGGTTCGAAAGTCAACGGAACAGCCTTTCTTTGACTTGCCCTATTACGAAGACACCGAACAGCAAGGCGAAGTCACATCCTGAGAGACATATGAGACCAATAATGTTCCACGGGAAGGGGAAATTGCTGCCCTTCATTGATGATAGATGATGGATTCTGTTTGGTGTTGGCGTACATTGCAGACTACGGTCTCTTTGTACCGCATGAGGCTCACTGAAGCTTTGGCCTGGATGACCATTGGGATATAATATCTGGATAATGTGCTGGCGCGGGTGAGACTTGGGTTGAATAATTCTAGTGAATACAAGATCCATATATCTGCGAAAGGCAACTCTGTGATGGCTTCATACAGCTAGCAGTCAGTGGAGAGATTGGCGTAGGAAAACAATCTGATTCCTTTATGCTGCATCAATTTGGTGGGCCTTAACTTTGTAGCGCTACATCTGGTCCCTCCCAAGAGCAAGGATCGAATAGTTGGAAAACAAAAGGTTATTCATTTGTTATACTTTAAGCCTGCGAGCAACGCGGCAGAATTCCTATCACATACCTCCTATTACTTTTCTAGGTACCACAGAACTCTCTGTTTGGTGCCTTCAGGTGTTGTAGGGTATACTGCTCAGACATTCAGGGATTTCGTGAACAATAATAGCACATGGACTGTCTAGGGAATGATTCGATGAGAGCCTGCAAAATATTCCAACAACGCTGCTATCTTGTAAATATATAATATCGAATATATGCCTGATCTATCCTCGAGTACGTCTTGATGAGGTTTTCAATTATACGATAAAGGAAGGCTGCTAGGTCGCTGAATGACAATCCGCGAGTATTACTAAACAGCTTGCTATGTTCCGGTGTATGCTTTCTAGGCTTTCCTACTTAACTTTCAGAATCATTATGATCCTTGTATTCTCGGCAATGATGGCTTTGTAGGCTCTCGTTCTTCATGACTTCTCTGGCCTGTATGTGGTATCAGAAAAGGGTCGTCACGCAACTTCGAGGTTCAGCGAGCAACCCCCCTCTCCCATTCTATCCAGAAGCGAAGGTTATGCTGTGTTCATATGCCGGCCGACATATTCCAAATGGGGTTTGAAAATTTTCCATTCTTTGGCAAGTAAATTGCAGCGGTGTTTAGGCTAACAACGCTGCGGGGAACGTGGGAGACGGCCCTACCAGTACGGACTCTAAAGCAGATATTACTCAAAGGGATATAACCATATAACTAGTGTTTCAAAAAAGATTGAATGATGCTGCACCCATTGTATGCTCAGTACGAACATTTTTCACTATGGCTTGCCATGCCAAACCTTGGCGAGGAAGTCTTCTATTTGAGTGAACCTGAAATCCGGCAGAAGCTTGTTGACCTCGTCCGATACATTCCACGCCCCTTTTGCGCTGCCTATAAGCGTGCCAATCAGAACAGTCTTCACCATCTTGTCAACCTGATCCCCTGTAACTGTTGGATGGCTCGCTTCTAGTGTCCATGATGCCGTGAGAATTCCATTCTCAAGATCTTCGAGTTTGACCTTGTCAATGGTAAAGGGGTGACCTGTAATCCCATGTGAGCAGCCCAGAATTGAGTGGATATGGCAAGCCTCACCTCGAAGTTTCTCCCCAATCTGGAGTATCTGTGAGATTGGCAGCTTATCGCCGCTGATACCGCCAATCATTGGCCATTCGCCATCGAGGTCGACTGCCCTGACGACGACTGCAGCAAGATCTTCAGCCGTAGTATAGGTCATGATAGCATCATGACCATCAACAACAATTGCACGTCGATTTTGGAAATCGATCATCGTATTTAACGGCTCGAGATGTTTGGCCGTTTTGTACGGAGTGGCCAGATAGTCCAAAAACAGGCCTGGCTGGAACAAGGTATACTCAAGTACCTAAAATCGCAGCGTAAGAACAAGTATGAGTATATGAAACCGTAATGGGGCATTTTTACTTTCTCTTTCTCATTCACCTTCTCCAGATACTCTTTAATCTTATCTTTTCCTACCCACCAAGGCATTCCTACTGTCGAAGCACTTTGCATCTGTTAGATGGCATGCCTGCAGTATGGATCCCTATCAACTTACCTTCCCCATTGGCTTGGTGCAAAGCGTTTTACCCCGGCGACAATAGCAGCATCTATTAGATTTTTCTCGGTGGTATTTTCTGGATCTGAAAGTGTTTGGGTGAAAGATAAGACCGTGTGAATTCCTCGTAAGGCTTCACTTAGCTCGCCCTTGTCGTTATAGTCTATAGCACGCCATATGAATCCGGGTGTGCTATCACCAATGGGAGCCTCCTGAGTCATCTCAGTATTTACGAAGGGAAAAAATGAGGCATTGGCGTCAGCACTTACATTTCTACTAAAAACTGTTATCTCGTGTTTCTTCGCAGCGACTAAAGCATCGATGACTTCCTGGCCAACTTCTATAGGTAAAGTTAGCTTTCTTTATAGCTGCGATTGGAGGGCTACCTACGCCCCGTGCCACCAGCCACCACGATTTTAACCATTTCAGTGTGCGGTAATGTATCAAAAAAAAAAAACAAATGTAAAGACAACGAAGACCAGTTATAATTTACTCTATTCATTTTCATCAACATGCGAAATACCTCCAACTTATATACACTATATGGTGGTGGCCCTTGTCCTGCTCTTTGACCAATAGGGATTGACTTTCGGTTCCCGAAAGTTGCAGACCCGCTAATAGTATCTCGCTATGTTTAATTCGAACCAACAAAGCTATCAAATACGCCTTTTCTCGTACCCTGAGATTCGTCAACTTCCCCGATTCATAGAATTCGTGGTATCTGAGATCGGCAAAAGCGAACAAAACCTCGGCTGTTCCCTGTACACTGGTACACTTTTGTTGTCTGCTTGAAAGACAGCCAGCCTATTTTAAAGGCTGATTGGAGATATCATCCATTGGAGACTCTGCCACTGCCACCCAGAAAAACACCCCACAGTATTAGTCTTTGTCATAAACTATGCCTGCAACTTCAACCCTCATCGCGGACCTAAACCACACACCCAAAGTCCCAAAGCTACGATCCTCTTGTGAGGAATGCGGAAACGCCAAGGTCAGGTGCAATCCGAGTGGTCAGCCTGAGTGTAGTCGCTGTATTGCGCTCGGCCTGATCTGTGTCTATGGGATATCGCGCAAGTTTGGCAAGCCACCGCGCAAGAGGGGGCCTGACCTTGATATAAGCAACAGCTTTTTATGCAAAAAGCGTGCGACTTGGACTGCCGGAAGCTGTGAGAATCTTACAATCGGGGGATCTGAGCAGTCTCGGGATGTCAACAGATCTGCGCAGTTCAGTTCCGCGAGCTCAGTGTCCAACAACCCTCCAGTGCCTTCCAGTATCCACGCTCCGTCAAGCATCTATCAACAGGAACATTCCGGTCCACCGTTTATGACTTCGTTCTCGGTCGATGAATGGCCTCAGCTGGATATCTGGGGCAGTCTAGATATTCCACCCCTCTCAACCTCCGCTCTGGAACCTGCCACCAATTTGAGCAGGAGCTTTGATACTCCCAATTCCCACAGCTGCCCCAGGGGTTCGTACGAGCTCTTCCGAGACTTGATATGTCCAGGGCCTTTCCTTCACGCCCCCGAAGTAAGCTCAGATACGGTCTCTGCACAACTGGACCAAGTGCTCATTTTTAACAGAGATGCGATCGACCGTCTCAACCGGCTTTTGGAGTGTCCATGTGCTAAATCGGGCCATCGAGTCATGGTCCATGCATCCATTATTTCTCGCATTCTCATTTGGTATCAGCAGGCGGCTGGGTCGACCGGCTGCAATGCAATGGCAGCTTCATCACCATCGGGTAGTGCGTCATCATCCTCATCTCCGCCATCTGGGGCGACGACTGATACCGATACGGCAAGCTCGCCCATGCTAGTTCAATCCACCGGGTTTGCCGTAGCACAGGTGCCTGTCTCAATGGGTACCTTCAACATCGAGGACCAAAACTTGCAAGCTATCATCAGAAATCAATTAGTGTTAAGCGAGCTCAAAAAGACAGCTGATTTGATTGACCGCTTTACATCCCACAACTATGACGAGTCATCTGGCCAAGGTGTGACTAGTCTGTATTCGCATTTAGGGGTATGGCTTCAAAGTGAGCATTCTAAGACTGTAAAGGTATTAAAAGCTCGACTTAGGATATTAGATAAAACTTAAGAGATATAAGTTATACTAAATAGATAAATCAATTCTTTTTTCTTTTCCAGAAAAAGGATATAACTTAAGAGGTATTAAGTTTAAGTGGGTTTATTGCTCAATTATAATATAAGGCCTATAATCAAAACAATGCCAAGTATAACTACAAGTGATGCCATGCTAGCAAGTTCGTACTAGATTGTGACCTATCTTATCCGTGCCGCTACTAAAAAAATCACAATTTAAAATAGGCCGCATTTATAAACCCCTCTCTTTTATTTCTGTTCACTTCTTTTTACCTTATACTTATCCCTTAAGGTCAAAATTTATTCTCACCATGGCTGTTCAGACTGCGCCCTGGAGAAATTATCGCTACCCAGTAACGGCAACAGAGCCATCAGTCAATAATCAAACTGATCTCGACGATACGATGAATACTCTGAAGCGGTCAGAGACAGATATGCAGCCAGGAGCATTCGGTGGAGTCTTTAAGTCCACCGCGAATGAGCCAATCACGTACGAGCGAGATGCAACCAGCGTCCCCCCTGACGTGCCAAAGAATACCAGAATCTTGGCTATTTATACCCTCACTCAAGACGACGCTCTTCCTCGCGGATCTGGCTGGATGTTGAGTGATTTCTTAGCCTTCTACCATCTATTTCAAAACTAGACACGGGACCAGACATGGTTAAATGCTCTGGATTTTGAAAGTCTGTTACGCAAATGCAAAAGATATCGGCACGGAAGCCTTTACAACAGGCGGAAAGTCGTGCTGGATGATAGAATCCTCAACGAAATCAATAGTGAAAAGTCTCATGGTTTCAATGGCGCGAGAGATATTAATTTGCATCTCACCATCCAAACTTCCCTAAGGATTATTTTACGGCCGCTTCAATAAACAAGCAGAACCTCTTGGTCATGATCTTTGGCCACGGATTCCAAGGAACCATGGGTGTTGGTATAGGCGGACCTTGGAAGCTTAAGCAATCCGTAAGGAAGATCGACCTCGCAAAATATGTGCCGGTAATGCTCGTATGTCAATTTCTTCCTTGTATATTACGAGGGTATTAACGGATCTCACAGCTCACTAGTGCATGCTACGGCGGTGGCTGGATCCAGGAACTATTGCTGAATGTATGTTATCTTCCCCAATCATCGTTTTTCTTGTTAACACATACGAGGAGGCTGTATTGCATCCTTAATTGTCTCGGGAGATATAAAACAGGATTTTGTTATTCCGAAGTTGAAACACATGTCTAATAAAGCGATACTGTATAGATCTCCGGAAGGAGAACCTCTGGTAGATATAACCCAAGCCTTTCTTGGAGATACTCTCAGTCGCCAGGGTTCCTCAAAATATTTTCCGGATCTATGTACGCCTCGCCGATAGATGGAGACCAAGCCAGCAAGCGGTAAGAGTCTTTCGCCGAGTTTACTAAGGTTATGTATGACGCTCTCTTCGAGCTCGACCGTAGAGGGTACAAACATAAACTCTCGTTCAGAGCGCAAGATGATGGCTGGTCAGATAATGCGCGCAAGAGAACTGGCAATCGCAGATTATCAGGATTGATGGAACAGTTGCCACTTGGAAGAAAATTAAGAGTAGGTGGATCACACTTTTGGATTTAGAGAAAAGTCAGAATCCGGATGAAATTGACCTCGAATTTGGGTTGAGAGTGTGGAATAGGTGTATGATGGTGGAGCTGGTGTTTTTAGGGAGGTATTGAACTGTATTTGTTTAGTCAAGAGTGACGATGAGACGGGCAACGAATTATGAGGCATAAACGCGATTGAAATGAATTAAATTGACACTTTACACAAAATAGAATACGGACATCTCCAGCAAAGATATATACAAAACCCCACAAGTCATATATGGAGGAAATCATCTGTGGAGGCTAAGCAGAAATGTTTACTTGCATCCATATTCGGATCGACGAGAAGACAGGAAGACAGGACGTTGTAGCTCCGCTAGCGTCTTAACTAAGAGGAAAGCCTTTCTTATTTGAGGAATAATGCGAATGCAACCACATTGCCGACGAACGAGGACGAGGTAGGGGTGGTTTAGATACTTACATAGTGTATTGTTGCTGGCTTAGCTATCACATTGCCCCCTTTCTATAGGGCCTGCTTGAACGAAGCTAGTTTATGAATACGTTATCTGAGTCCTATAACTAGAACGGCAGTGGTACTGGCACTGTCTATAGGCAAGTACCTACTAACAGTGCCACTGCCGCCTTTTGTGTCTACAGAGTCGGAGTCGGAGTACCTTATAGTAGGTACATGATGGGGCCTTCACGAACCGAACCTGAGCCGCACCTGCAATAATTAGCCCTACCTAGCTAGCAGTGGCGCAGCAACTCGAACCATTATGTGAAGTAAAACTTACTGTACGAAGTACCTCCGTGGAGAATCAATACCAGCAGTTTATAGCTGAAGAGCAGCATGAAGATGTGGAATCCAGTTGCGGGCGGTGGAGAGCTTGATAAATTATTCACCCCCTGTTAGAAGCTTCGTACGTATATCCTACACTTTTAACTGGATGCCTGGTCCGAGGAAACTTGACTCCGCTTCCGCGCCACGCCCACTTTCAAGACCCTTGTATCTGACCCGACTCCTCACTCAAAACGCGGGGTTACAGTATCTGTCTGTCACTCAAAGGCTAAAATTGCCAATGGTAACAAGGCGTTCTAAAAGGCAGATTTCCATTTCACCCAGTAATATTCAGATGAACACGGATTTTTCGAAATCTATACGATACCAATATAGTTTTGATTTGCGTCCCACCCCGGCCAGACATCCGTGCCTCTAGAAAACCCACCGAACCCGCCGCAATGGCTCAGAGGCGCGCTCCCCTGCAACGCATTGATGCCCCGGATACAAAAGCATCGGCATCCAACCCGGCCACCTTGATCTTTCTTCATGGGTTTGGCGATGATGCTGATGGCTGGACAAGTGAGTGATATCTCTGCCGGTATGAAGTACCTGACACTTGTTACGTCAAGTTGACACATTTATCGTAGACATAGCCCAGCAGTTTCACGCCGCCAACAAATTGCCTCATCTGACTTGGATTTTCCCCAATGCGCCACATAATCATGAGGCCATGACACAAGCATGGTACACGCCGACGGCCTTTTCCCCTATCCCTGTTGGACGCTCGTCTGCTGCTGTAGGGGAGGAGGAGGAGGAGGAAGAAGAGGACGAGGATGAGATATTGCAGAGCGTGGAGTATATTTATGGTCTAGTGGACGAGGAGGTTAAGAGAGGGGTCGATCTGAATAGGATCGTTGTTGGGGGTTTTAGTCAGGGCTGTGCTGTGAGTGTTGTTGCTGGACTCGCTGGACGATATAAGGGCCAATTTGGAGGCATTGTGGGTTTGTCGGGGTATTTGCCCCAGGGGAAGAAGATTAGAAGGGAGAGGGAGAGCTACGTGCGAGGCCAAATGAAAGTGTTTTTGGGCCATGGGACGAAGGATATGCTTGTTCCGGTAAGTTATGTGTCTCTAAAATTCTCTTCTCCCGTAACACTTGATTTATCTTCGATTGTTAACATGGTTGCTTTCTTAGATGAGAGTGTTCAAAGACGCCAGGGCAAGGATTGGTAAGACTGTTGGAGAAGAAGCTCTAGAAGTGCATGAGTATGAAGGGCTAGGACATGCCACCTCTGGCAATGAGTTCAGAGACATGTGCGACTTCCTGGAGAGGATTGTGCCACAATAAGTGGTACATGATTCCGAATAAGTACCTTGTTATCCTGTGTTGGTCGCTACAGACAAGTACATTGGAGACGATAAACCGGCTTTGCATGAATAGTATTAAACACATAAAATTCATTAACCGTAGCATAGAATATAGTCCACGGTGGGAGTACTGTCTGGTTATGAGCTCTGACTCTGTGGACAATTTGGCTGAAAAGGGGTTGTCATACACGTGACCCCAAAAGTCTTTGCGCTTAAATTCAGCTTCTTCCATTTTTCTCCCAAGCACTGGCACTGTCCTCTACAAGTACTCCGTGCTTCCCGATTCAAACCTGTTGTATGATGGCAGAGATTATCAAAATGGCTGGATTAACCCCTGCCTGTCTTAAAATATCATCAAGCTTGTTGGGTAGCATGTTTGAGGTTGTCACTTTTTATTCTGGTGGCTGAAAAAAACTCACCCAGCCTTCTCGTACTCCCCGCCATCTCTCACAACAGCCGCTCAACAGACTGTTTATCAGTCAGATACCGACCCTAATGATGCATTCCACAAGATCTTGCATATGCAACCAGTGGTGTAGCTCCATACAGAAACAGAAACAGAATGAATCTCGGAGAGCTAGACGTTCAACGTGTACATCGTAGGTCTAGTCTGCTATGCGTTGTCTCCTTTGCCTTTCCCCCCGCTGACCTTGGATCCAGACAATCGCCCTCAAGTACAAAGGATACACACCCATGAAATTCCTATCAATCCCTCCGAAGCTCAAATCGATGATTGCCCTTCCCTCACCTCGAGTGTATCCCCGGCGACGGTGATTCGTTGGATCACTCCTTCATCAAGGAAAATTTCTCCAGAAGGAAGCTTCGAAACCATGAGACCCGATCAGAACAGACACTCCGTTGGCGTCAATGAAGCTGCATATGCTTCAAACACTCCCCTGGTTGTGCGTTTCGACGAAGAGCAGATTAGGAGCACGGAGGTTGCGTCCTCGAATAAAGCGAAAGCGGAAAGAATGAAAGTCGACCCAAGCCCACCCACACCCATCGACGATACGCCGTATATACGATACGCAATCGACCAATTGACTCGAGAAGAGAATGCCAAACCCATACAGAGACCCAGCACGTCGACGAGCTCCGAGTCATATCCCGTCGATCGAATTGTCCCGGATCTTGGGCTAGGGTACAAGCCCTCTACGCGAAGAGAAGAATTGGCCTTGATAAGAAAACATCGTTCAACTCCTACACCAACTTCCGAAGGAGGAAGACTGTTCAACTACAATGCAACCCGACCTTTATCAGGCCATTCAGCCCCATCACTCGTTCCATCTCGAGAATTGTTATCAGCTGGACCTCCAAACTTCATTCCTGTGCCTCCTCCAACACACTCCCCGCGGTATCCAAAACTCACATTTGTACCAACGATCTTACGGCCTGCTTCCATGATCATGCTCTCAATATCATGTCTATTGATGATTGCTGCCCTCATGTTTACGGCAATCTATTCGACCTACCATAAAGGTCTCACGGACTATTCTGGCGTATATGGAGGCCAATATTTCGTCTTTGCTTTTTTGCCGCAAATTCTTGCGGCTTGTATATTTGTATATGTGCAATGCGTCATGTCCGCTATTACGAGAATTTTGCCCTATACGCTGATGGCAATGGACGATGCAGAGAGCAGGGCCAACGCCCTCTTTCTTGGAATATTTCCACGGACCATGCTATGGCCTGGATTGCAAGGTCCGAGAAGCATTGTTCTTTCAAAAACATTTTTCTGGTTGTCAGTTTTTACGATACCCCTTCAAAGTTGTTTGTTTTCAGTTATACGGGTTGAAGGCCTTTGGAGATGGACAACTGTGCAAGGCATTGCTTGGACACTGGTTGCGATATATATACTGGTTCTCATGGGGGCTGCAATTTTGGCCTTGTTTTTCTTCCACCGCAGGACCGGCTTGATGTGGGATCCTCGTTCGTTGGCGGACGTAATTTGTTTATTGCCACGGAGTAATTGCTTGGGGGATTATAACGGAACGGATACTATGCTCAAGGACGAGCTTCGAGATCGGTTGTCTTTGAGAAGTGAACGCATCGGCTTCTGGATGACACAACATAGAAGCCAGGGGCTTTTCTACTGCATTGGAGAGGAGGGTACAGCGACACGGCGGTACACTCTTGAATCTGGCAAGGTCCAGGAGAAAAGTATCGAACCATCAGCCGATCTTGAGAGCAACATTGGGGAGTACAGTGAGCAAGCACGCTTTGCATATATCACGTGGTATCTTCGCGACACCTTCATTGTCTTTTGGGCTGTGGCTAGTTTCCTAACGTTGACGGCCTTGATAATTGTATCATTCCTCCCCTCGACAGCCATTCGGAAGGGTTTCAAACCGCTGTTGTCAGCCGTAGCGGACATTCATGGGTTTTCTCCGGCGAACTTCTTTTACAGCTTCATACCTGCTGTGATTGGTATGCTGCTTTATCTTTTGTTCCAGAGCCTTGACATGATTCTACGAAAGCTACAGCCATGGGCGGAATTGGGGAAATCACAAGGGGAGACTGCCGATCGATCACTGCTTCTCGATTATACAGCCGACCTTCCTATCAGCTGCACCCTCAATGCGTTTTCCGGTGGACACTTACGTATTGCCACGATGTCTTTGCTGTCATTCGTCTTCATCCTCCTTCCAATTCTCGCTGGGGGAATATTTTTCCCACTTACGACTCCGGCAAACGAGGTCCGCATGATCCCAAACTTACCGGCCTTCTACATATGCATTGCACTCTTGATCCTCTACGTCCTTGGCCTGTTTATGCTCGTCCCAAATCGACGCCTTATGCACCTCCCACATAACGTTGACTGCCTCGCGGAAATCATCAGCTTCATGCACGCCAGTCATATTCTGGATAATGATGCTGCCTTCAGAGCCCCAAGATCTAAGGCCGATCTAACAACCAGGCTCATGGTAGCTCGGACGGATGGACAAAACGCAAAGTATGCGTTCGGATCATACAAAGGACGCCTTGGAAAATATTGCTACGGGATCGAAAAACTTGGCCAGCCGGACGTTCGCATTCAGATATGACATTTTACGATATTTTACGACATTCTCCGATTTTAATGATTGATACGATTAGCGAAATAATGGGTTTACGGTGTTTTACGGGTTATGGTATACGAGCTATAATGCTTGATGGGATCAACGGTCTAGAATGTAACATATATTACCACCACTGGTATAATTCAAAGTTTATACCCTCTACCCCCTTCCTTTCAACTTCTATCTCTTTGATTTATCTCTATGAACCAAGTTGGTTCAGAAACCTTGCAAAACACTCTGGCCCTTATCCCCTTTCTCTTCGGAGATCGGTTCAATCTGTGGTTTTGGCCTATTTTTGGAGCAAGGAGATTGATTCTCTTCGTCCGATTACTCACCGCGATATCTTGAGCCTTTGGCCGTGGATATGGTGGTCCATATCTTTCTGGTCGACATCTAAAATGTGCTTGCATCTATATATTCTTCGGGTCTATAACTACGAAATGCGGACCTGTCCTCGACAGTACTGCCGATATGGCAGTGTCCTGTACAAAGGCTCTCGGCCGATATCAATGTTTATCATGTGTATTGAATATATGTATGGCTTGTAACCCTGATCGAGGGCGGGCCAAAGCCGCTCTCAATTCCCCTCTTCGGGCGGAGCATTATCTTATCTATATAATTCAAATATCGCAGTATCATGACAAGGGCACACGTTATTTGAATAACTGGAACGAGGAATTCGCGTTTGGTTGATCGAGATCTTGTTTTGAGTGCATTCGCCTCGGGACAACCAGCCTTGAATAGGGTATTCGGTCGTACTTGCTTGAATATCAATCAATAGCTCAAGAAATTATTATGGTCGTATACATTAATTCTCAGTGATGTCATAAAGCAAGAGCCTGTCTGTTGTTTTCGTGTCGTTCCGCTGCCCTTTTTGGTGTCTCGATTCAGGAAAGCTAAATATCTGCACATTAATGGTATGGAGTCAGTACTCATTAGCCTGAGTAATAAGATACGTTTTGGGGTTGGCAATTGGTCTAGGAGTCAGGCCTTCCCCCGACAATGAGTTTTTGTGGTGGTTATAGGAGGCAGTGTTATGATCAGTGTCGACGTAATTGTATCCTTGTCTGTGAGTACTATTGGCTGTGGCGTATTTACAATGGTTGAAATTGCAGTGACTGTCATCGGGCTTGTTATGCTGATGGTAAATGGTAGTTGGCACGCTGGTGGTCACACTTTCAGTGAAAGTGCTGGGGTGTGGTTGTTGTCGCGGTGACTATCGTTGTGATAGTTAATATCGATGTTTAGACCGTAGTGCGCGGCAGAGGTGGATGGATGTTACAACCTTATAAATAACTAGTGTCAAAAATCTATTTTTGGCGAGCGCACCAACTTCACTCCTAAGATATTATTATTGATACTATTAAATTAATCTAAATCCTTAATATCTCTCTAATAATACCTTTATAGATTATGATAATTGTGGGGTTGTTGTCACGTATACCACGTGACCTTAGCCCCGATGACTAAGCAGCGATCCGGCATATCACTTCATCGTCGCAACCTTCGCTAGAACCTCTTCTACACCTAGAAATGCAACCACGTAACCACGATCACGATCGATTTCCTAGGCCAGACCAGTGAACTATGTTTAAACCAACAATAATCTTAATATATTTAAAGAACTAAAGGAAAGCTAAAACCTCTTAGCCCAGGAAAGCATATGAGGACGAAGGATATGGCGACACAAATTTATTTGGCAGTGCAAATATTCTAGACACCAAAACAAAACTTGAATACAATGAATATTTGCTACTAAAGAGGATCTCTGAGCATACTGTCGACTTGATAGTGCTGTGAAGATGTTATAGCGATCGACCACTGAAACTTTAACGCCACAAAGTCTAAAAGGATTTGGCGCTAAAATATTACCAGCCCGCCACTCAGTTTAAGCCTGGAACAACGTACTGCACTCTCCATCCACAACCCTTTAAAGGATCAAGTCGGATGTACGACCTGCATATCTTATAGGTAGTCACGAGGTTGGACGTGTGCCAACTGTAATCAGATCCCGCCTCAAGCACGCATTGCTCCATGTGGCCGCCAACCTTCTCGGAGCTACATGGGTAGGCACGGAGGCATGGACGCTCCCGGTACTCCTGACGAGGGACCAATAGAGAATGCAGGAATCACTCTTCTAAGAAGTGATTCTAGAGCCAAGGTAGTTGCTACTTCAAACTGCCAAGGTTGTTATCAACGCAAAACAAAATGTGACAGACGCATCGAGGGCTGCTCCAACTGTGCTAAACTGAGTGCCGTCTGCGTATACCCATCTCACAAAACCCCGACTTCTCACAAAAGAGGTCCTTATAACAAGGACCTAGTGAGGAAGAACTTGGAGCTCGAGAAGAAGTTAGCTACACTGGAGGCGACAATTCAAAGATTGAACAACTCGCACGGTACGAGCGAGGCCACTCAAGGTCTTCCCGCAACGCAGTCAGGAAATTCCATTTACCCTAAGTCTGAGCAAAGCATATCCAGTATCCAGGAGGATGTGGGTGGCATTCTTGCCAATGGTGGAAGCGTAACGGGCGACTTTGGGGATGGCTTTACGCTACCTAGCATCTCCTGGGACAAATTCGTCACTAAGGTTTGTGATTTCGAGCGTTCACTGAAACTGTTCTAACTACTATCCTTAGTTCGGAGGCAATGACCTGAATTTTGGGCTGGAGCAAGAGAATCAGCCACCAAGCGGAACTGCGAATGAAGACAATGAATCAATTTCCCCGTGTTCAGATACATCGTATCGAGAACTGAAACCTAACCCCCAGGAGCTACTGGAGTACTGGCTTGTGTTCAAAGAAAAGACACAGCCACTACTCATGATTTTACATGTACCAACAGCTGAGAGATCCTTGTTTGAGATCAATGAAAACTCGGATGAGATAAATCCTTGTATGGACGCTCTAAAATTTAGCATCTGTCATGCAGCAATCGTTGACACTCCTCTTACCGAGCGGGTTAATTCCGGGAGCAGAGAAAGACAACTATATAAGTATAGCTGCGCGATCAAGCGGATACTTGAAGAGCCGGAAGTGCTTGCTTCAACAGATATTGTCACTTTACAGGCGCTTGTTATCTACTTGTATCACAATCGGACGGATGACGAACATACGAGGTACAGCTTAGTCGGTAAAGCGTTACGCATGGCTCAGTCTCTTGGTATACACCGAGATGGAGCAATTCTTCAAAAAACCCCTTTCGAGACAGAAATGCAACGAAGGTTGTGGTGGAATATCCACAGACTTGAAAGGAGACTTGCCGAGAACTACCTAGAATTCCCCTTTTCTTCCGAACCGCAGTTCGACACACTTCTTCCAACAAACGTTAATGACGGCGATATCTTACCTATAGATTCCGAATATCAGAAGCCAAGAGTTGGTCGAACGGAGATGTCCTTCTGCCTCGTCGACTTTGAGATTTCGTCCTTGACTTTCAAGTTGTTGAAACAAAGGCCGTCGTCGTCTGGAGCTACATTGCACGAGCGCAAGGCCAGTATGGTTCGAGAAACTCTCAAGAAACTGACAGAGGAACATCTGAAATTCTGCGACCCTGCGAACGACTTTGACCTTATGATCATAACTTTTGCCAAACTTTGCCTGGTATGTTATTACCCTTTTCTCTCTCTATTTCCGTTTCTGTGGATCAACTTAGGCTCCAGAGAGACATGCATAGATACATACATCTAGCGGTGACCTAATATTTCCACGGGATTGAATCCTGAATGGTGGATTTTGGCTGGTAGATTACACTTAATAATAATCTTTTTTCTCAGAGCAGAATATGGCTCCTAGCACATCAGCCATCTCGGCACTGCATTGAGTATAAATTTCAACGGCCATCTATGATAGCTGGAAATGGCAAAAATATTCAGGTTCGGAACCTGCTGCCAGTTGCTCTGGAAACCTATGAATATGGCTTGTGCCTTCCAGCGGAACCTCGAATATCCAAATGGTCTTGGATTTTCAAGCTACCTAACCACATTCTTATTCATTTGGAATTCTACCTGCTATTAGAAATATGTTACCACCCTTTGGATCCCTTAGTCCCACGCACCTGGAGAGCTCTCGACGAACATAGCTCCAAGGGCTATAGCGTAGATGTGATGAAAGCCGGGCTAGGCCCCTTTCAGGTAATCTTGAATAAATTTCGCTCACAAGCCAGGGCTCTCAGAGGGAAGGAGACGAAATCAGATATTAATTATGTGGCATCATCGGGGGACTCTCAACCGGTATTCGAAGATGGATCAGCGGCTGGTCGCGGTAGGCCAAATGGGCATAGCAGGATAAACTCGAACGAGCCCTTACTACCGACAGATCCAATGGCTGTTTCCCCTCTGATTTCGCAGCCACCTTACTCCAATTTCAGTGATCAAATCGCTATGGATGAAATGCAGTTTCAACATTCATCCCTCAGAAACGCCATGGGTGAAAACCACATGGGAACAGATCCATCGCACAGTCACAACAGTACCGCGCACTACAGATCGCACCTAGAGCAACTGGGCGACGTGTCATTAAGCAGCGCAACCCATAATCGACATGACAGTGATCTTGGAGGATCAACGTGGTTTCAGTTCCAGGACGGGACAATGGGGCCGTTGATGGATGAGTATACTGATGCTATGTGGGAAAATATGCTGCTGAATGATCTTCCGCCTATGGTATGAGCAGGCCAAAGTATGAACTGCTTTGCTTGTCTCGCTAATGATGAGGATATACTAAGGATCTTTGACTGTAAACTACATGTAGACTTGACTGGTATATTCTTTGGAAGTTGCGCAAAAACCACAGCCTAGGAATAGTAAGATAGATCTAGTATTGTGGAAAATAACAGGGCTAAGTCCGTGTCTAATTTAGGTAATTCTAAGGAGGTTGTCCCCCATAGGTCGCATTCAGATTCTGACTCTATTTATTAGAAGCTGGATATAATATATGCTTGGAAGAGATATACACTTCTTTGAAAGTCTCATCTAATCCCCTCTAAATGAAGCTAAAGCCCTGAACTTGTGTTCTTTCTGATCAAACTCGTGAAGAAATGCCCAGCGAGGGCCTAGTGCTGCGCGAAGTTTATCAACATCCAGGCCGACATCAGGACCTTTACCACACATTATCCGGCCCGTGCTGTTACTTGATTGCACAACTCGCTGCACCCTCGGCCGGCGCACTTCATCATATGCCTTGACAGCGGCATCTAGTTGAGAAGGCTCCTTCACTTCACCGAGTAGTGTCTCCAGGATCATCACGTCCTCGATAGCCTGACCCGCACCTGCGCCGTGATATGGGGTCATTGCGTGCGCAGAATCACCTATCACGCATACACGGCCTCTGTAGAAGGTAGGAGCATTTATATGATGGTCCCACTGAGCAAATGCTTGAAGCTCCGGGTTTTGTAGCAGGAGCTGGTGGTCATTCAGTTTCTGGCTACGAAGGATTTTGTAGATGTACTACCTCGATCATGTTTTTGACGATTGGAGAGTTTGTCCACGATGCAAAGGCGTTCTCGAGTGTCTCGCGATCGAGATCTCTTTTCCATTCTTTCGGGTCCCAATCTTCGTCCGTAACTTTGGAAGCCACGCATTGCACCATTTTGCCATTATCTAGCACATCGTGCATGAACATACCACCATCTATGTGAAACGAGGCAGTCAGAATGGATCATTTGGAATATCTCAAGTCAACAATTGCAATGCGTCAGGCCGTATCCATAGCACCGCCCGACCGCTTATCTCAGAGCTCTCTGAATGCAGCAATATGCATTATGGGAAGTAATCAACGAGTCACTTACCTCCAGACCATACGTATCGGCGATGCTCTTTGAAACATTCTTCACCCAGCACCTCTTTAGCTTTCGAAAAGGGTACCAAAGCCCGACAGTCCCAGAACCCAGCGAAAGTAGGCTGCAAAGCAGGATGATCTGCACCAAGTATATGCTCTCGCACATACCCATGAACCCCATCGGCGCCGACAAGTAAATCTGCGTACTCTTTACTGCCATCTTTGAAAAATAGAACAATACTTCCATCAGCTGCATCTTCAACCTTTACTAGCTTTTTGTTGTTGTGCATTACTTCCCTCGGAACGGGTGCTAGAAGTTGCTTTAAGAAAGCTGCCCGGTGAACTCCTTGGGGCGGGACGTCTGCTACGAGGTCAAATATGATTTTGCCTGCATTGGGACCTGATGCCTATCAAATGATCAACTCGATACCCATATAAATTCGGGTACTAGTCTCTGATATTAACTTACAATTGCTCCCCGCGTCGAGTTCATGGAAACAGCCCCAGCAGCCACCAACGCATCCTTGACCGAGGGACCAATTTCATCAAGAGCATTTTGAGAGTTTTTGGCCAACCCCACAGCAGTCCCGCGCTCCGAAAATTCTGGGGCTGATTTATAAATGTGAACGTCTATGTGTGGATACTTCATGAGGGCATTGATGAGGGTGGCACCTGCCAATCCACCGCCGGTGATTGCGATGCGCAGGCGTTTGTTTTCGGAGGCCATTATTCGAGTTGATGATCGCAAAGATATATTTCCTTTTCAATCGAAGGAGCTAACAAAGCTTCAAAAAAGCCAAAAATCGGGGGATAACAAATAAATGAATGGCGGATGGTGTTGGCATGAAGGAGGGGTGCGGGGAATATCATAATAGCAAGGTTGATGCTATCATCTCGGTTGTATTACAACAGTACAGTTCGTTAGTTGTTTGACCTAGATACTTTCAAACCCCTACATTAATGTAGCATATAGCCAATACACTACAGATAATTTATGGTTATATCAGCGTAGGACTTCCTATGACGAATTCCAGATGCTCCGTCCTAGCTTGAAAAGGGGCGGACCAAAATTTTCGCTTAAAGCAGCTCTGTACACCAATATTTACCTACCCGGGTAGGTAGTAAACAACGGTTCATGTTTCGGCGCAGACTAACAATTACATCAATGATAATTCCAGCCCGCGCTTTCAGAGTTTCGGAAGGGTCATATCTGACTACTGAGAGCTTGAGGACCACGGGCTTGTTTTTAGGCTCTCGAGTATGTGACCCCCCTTTTTATGCAACTATTCTTGTGCATTTGCTTCTACATTTCACTAAAGAAGCAGCTATGTGACGGAAAAATGACGGTACGTGATCATGCTTTCGTACGCACATAGCCGTAAGTCGTAAGTTGAGTGATGAGAACATAAGGTCTTTAGCTGATATTCTGAAAGATACATATTTATGGGAATGCAAATTCAAGATCACAAACACAAGCTGCCTTTGGTACCACCCTCAAACCATCTGTTACCACCGCATAGTAGCATGATCCAAGGTCGCGTGTACATCTCCTAGACCTTAGTTCCTTAGCCTGGCCACGTCTGAGCAACCTGTAACCTCTCTCCATGTAACATAAATGGGATACAGTGTAGGCATGCAAAGACTCCTAGCCTTGTAGTCAGAGGCTGCCAAGTAGGTAAATTGACCTGGACAACGGTGAATACCGCATGAAGGTGTTTCATAGCTTCGTTGAGAGACAAATGAATGTTTGGTGATGGACCTTCGTTCTGCAACCACAGGCGATCATCGATGTATACGAGGCGTTAAATTGTTCCTGTACTTGATCTTGGAATTGGCTGTGGACGTTGCTTATAGACATTGTTGAAAATAAGGATAATCTCTTCAAGCTCCCCGCCTCGAAAACATTCACCAATTATCGATTTCCAATTGAATCCCCAGTAATAATTCTCAACTCATTGAGTAGTAGAATCTTTAGCACTTTTAGCGGTATCCCCCTCTCATGAAGTCTACAGCACAGGGTGTCTAGTTCCCTGTGGACATATTTGGTGGAATGCCCGTGCAGAGGTGACGTGCGAACAGCTTGGTAAACCTTCTGGGCTTCTTCCCTTGACTCTCGACAGATGAAGAGGTTGACTGGTGAATTCTTGCCACACTCGAGGGTCCAATTAACAATGCTCCAGGTTCACCCCACGGTAACAATCTCCAGATACCGCGGACCTCCCAAGTTCAGCTCCCATATAAGGCACCGAATTTGACGGGAAGCTTGGAGAATAAGGTGAATGTTTTCGCCGCTGGAATTTGAGGGTAGTGGCAGTTTTGGTGGTCTTGGCTTTCGAGGTTACCTTCGATACGAGTGGTAGATGAGAGGTCTATGGAATCGAGGCCAGATAGTAGCGACAATGTCGAGTGTTGATCTACAGGTCACGAGAGCATAGCTGAAGAGGATGTTTGGGGCGGGGTGGAACAATCCATGGTGAGAGGATGTTGATGGCAGGTGTTAAATGCGAAATGGGAAGGTGCGCTGTCAGGAGCGAGAAGGCGCAAGAATGAAACAATAAGCGACCTCGTGTTGATAGTTCCTGATGCAGTGTGGTAGAATGCTCGTCAAAAGGGAAGTCTTGAGGTGATATTAATGAATGTATGAAAGTAGAACAGAGCAGGGAAATATTTTTCATGAATTCCATACACGGTCACTTTTCGAGCGCCTAACTCCAGTCTAACCAACGCCTGCACTCTAGTATTCCTCTCTCAACTCCTTGAACCTCGCAGTAAGATGCATTCAGTAAGTCGCTTTCCTTGGCAGTAAGCAGGAACCGAAATAAGACTCTCGAGGACCGGTACCAGTTCATCCTTTCGGCGTAAACCTCTCGCACTTGCCCAAAAAGAATCTAAACGAACAATACTAGAATTCTAAGCGCTTTAAGTTCTTCGTGAGCGTACGTCGATAAGCCCTTTTCATCATTGCATTTCGCTCTCTCTGTCCCACGAAAGTACCGAGATCAGGCCTTTCCGTAATCGATTTCAAACCGATTACAAGGGCTTTGGTCCCCTAAGACCGTGGTACAAAGTTTGTTGAGCAGTAGAGTTGCAAGAGTGTTAACCTATAAGTCCCCCATATAGCTCGCTCATTTTAGGAGGCTCCCAACATCTTGTAACATAATACTTTCTGCTCTTTCATCTCTCCCAGGGCCCCTTTGTACACCCCATCCAGCACTCCAACCCGGGAGGACACAGCCCGCTATATCGGGCACGTATGTATCATGGCCAGCATCCATCTCTCGTGCATTGCTGTTAAAAGGACGTGCATTTCCACGGCCGCTCTCAAATGTTTTTTTTTTTCTTTCCTTTATCCCCTTTTTTTGGTATCAAATCCGGGCTTGTCATAATTCCAACTCGTTGCCGCTTTCCTCTTATTCCTGGACTTCTCGGAAGGAGATTTGGACTCCGGCCACTGTTGAACCCCGCAGGCCTGCCCCCTTTGAATGGACTGGAGTAATTCCACCAGTTTGTTTTGCTCCTCGTTGTTACGTTGCCATTCAGTTGTTCATCTGTGCGTTCGCCAGCCAATTCCTCTAAGGTTCTTCCCTTCGTCTCGGGCACTAGGAAGGAAACAAGGGTTCCGCAGAGCATGAATAGTGCGAATATTTGCATGAGATGGGGAAGCCAAGGTTGGCAAGCTGCGCCTTTGCAACCCTCCGGGGCCCCTTTGTTGAGAAGGGGCGGTGCCATGACCTGTGCAATGATGGCACCGATTTTGCCAGATGCAGCAGAGAGCCCGTGTCCTGTTGAGCGATAACGAGTTGGAAAGCATTCGCCAGGAATGAGGAAAGTAGTTGTGTTTGGCCCAAAATTGAAGAACAGCTGTGCAAGGATATAAAATGTCAAGAAAGCGCCGGAGCTGAGGGCATTGTAGGCGAAACCGATTACGCAGAAAAGTCCCGTAAGGATGAAGAATCCTATAACTTGGATGGGTTTACGGCCTAGCGTGTCGACTGTGAATACCGAGAGCCAGTAGCCTGGTATAGAGCCAGCACATGCGAGTATCAGGGATCCAAGAGCGGTATTGAGAAGAGTATGGTAGATTGTATGACCAGTACCGTAGCCTATTACATTCAGGACGATACTATTGTTCAAGCCAAGTCCGCTGGTAATTTTGTCAGAACACATACTAGCCAATCCAATTTGTGATAAAATGAGAGCTGGCGAATAAGATGTGCCAAATGAGTTGTATGAAAGCGTACAAGGATAAGTTACAGAAAACTACCCTAAGATGAAAACTTACTAGTAAGCTAAGTCAAGGAAGAACCAAGATGCGGTGGTTCCAAAGAGAACCTTGAAGTTCTTCCATTGTGAGAAGTACCCAAAGGCATCATTCCAAGACGCTTTAGGTGCTACAAGACTCTTGCCGAGCCGCTGCTTGGTCTTCTCACGTACGATGGAGTCAGCACTCCCATTTGATTCATTATTTATGTATGCTTTGATATCCGCCTGGGCTTTCTCGATATCGCGGGCTACATCGAAGGTATATCCTATCAATGTGTCAGTATTATCTTCTCAGGAATAGCAGGTGCCGAGCAGACGAGACAGTTTTTGGAGGTGACAACACAGCAAATAAGGAAGAACAAATAAAGGATTGGTTACGGGGAGTTTCAGGAATAGTCAAGCGCCAATAGAGCGCAAAGCAGGCCGGTACTGCACCAAATCCCATGATAACGCGCCATGCTCGGTCGCCAGCCTTTTGGCAGGCTTCATGACAGGTTGAGAAGGAGCTTGTAGTATTGACAAAGGAGGCTTTGAACGCAACAGTGGTAATGAGAGCCACAATGGCGGCCGCTAATTGACCAGTCCCTTGCATGGAGAAAACGGCAGCCATCATTGCACCTCTCCAACGTGTTGGAGCAAATCTAAACTACGTTAGGAGTCAAGTTCGTGTGACAAAGTAGCACCAGCCTGGACCGAATGCGGTCCAATGCCCAACGTCCAGTCCAAAGGAAAGGGATATACCTACTCGGAGGTAATAA
The DNA here is from genome assembly GCF_007821495.1 of Lachnellula hyalina. Lineage (NCBI taxonomy): Eukaryota > Fungi > Ascomycota > Leotiomycetes > Helotiales > Lachnaceae > Lachnellula > Lachnellula hyalina. The sequence goes on from NW_022157315.1 coordinate 37,369, forward strand.
CTGCAGATAGTGGGTAGTCTCCTCCAATCCCAATGCCCATGATAACCCTCCAGAAGATTAGGAGACCAGTCATATTTACCGCCAAACTGGGTGCGGCAAGGGCTTGTGCAAATGTTGCGAGGACAATGATGGCCAATTCAACACCATACATCTTTCTTCGCCCGACCACATCAGCCAACCATCCAAAGCCTAACTGCCCCACCACTGCCCCTCCAGAGGTAGCCGCTTTGAGTGCTGTGTTGATATTTTGGGGTAATATTCCAAAGTTCCCGCCAGAACTCGATCCTGGTATCGGAGGCCCTTGCCAAAACACCATTCCCAATAAAGATGTGACAAGGTTGATGGCGAATATATTGTACGAGTCCGTAAAGAACCCAATACCAGCGACAGTGACAGCGCGGACGTGATACCATCCGAATGGGATCTGTTCTAGTCAGTATTGAACTTCTTAGATAGCCCGAGGGGGCACAGCGTCTCTGGATGGACATACTTTGTCTATTTCTGCTAGGGCTAACCTTCGGCGAAGATTTGGATCGTTGATATGGGAATAGTCATTGTGGAAGTTATGAAAGGCAGCATTCCCTCCGTATGTCCTCATTTGTGGGATAGGCAAAGCCGGCTCGGGTAGAGGATCCATAATGGTCAGCCACGAAGGCTGTCATGAGCCGTAGACGTCTTTTTAATATCTATAGAAGAGTGAAGTAATCTTGACAAATACTTGCGGAACAGGATAGAAGTCGAGACAAGAAAAGAGGCGATATTTCAACGTGGGCGCTCGTGCAATTGACTTCTGTAGAGGCTGACTGTACATTACCGGCGTGCTACACAACATGGGCGATATTATTCCATCTTTAGCCTTGTCATCGGAAGGTAGCAAACCACTGCCGATGTTCCTCGAGCGTCTGTTGATGAGATGGATAACAGGACTCGGTGCTGAAGTTGTAAGTGATGAATGATCACACTGCAAGGTCGAGCGAGGGTGGGCCGGTGAAAGCTTGATGTACAAAACAGAAGCCACACCAGGGTCCAGGATTAATAAAGACGGTTACCCCACTAAGCCACGCTTGGAAAGGTGTCAGTACGCCTTGTAGCAGATGGTGTCAAGATATGCCAAGCAATGGAAGACCTGTGCCTGTTATTGAGCATTCTACTGGATCTCAAGGTTGCATGATGTATGGAAACAGAAGGTATGAGGGAATCAGGCGTTTTGAGATACCAATACAGCCCTGTATATGCCCCGAAGTGAGAATGAGTTGCTTCAACTACAAACTCAAATTCTTGTCGAGTCAAGTCACCTTCTGATACTGTACACCATTGACACAGACCGACAAAAGAAACGTGGGTTCACATGCTTAGAATACTCATACAAAAAGCAATTTGTCTTTGACATGCTCTGAGATGCCTGGACAACAAGCACTCGGAGCATTTGCAACTTCCGATTTGCAAGACGTTGATCAACACGTGGGAGCCTCCTGAGATGTGATGGGCTGATGAGAAGTTGCTGCCCCGCCAGTCGGGATGTGGCTGCAGTTGTGGCTGGTATGGCTTTAGCCACCAAAAGAAGAGGCTCTTTCACACTTTCAATATGTACGCCATTTGGAAAACTAAATGAGTAGAAAAGTGAAGTAGAAAACGGAACTTCTTCGCTGGATCTCATGAAATATCAGGCGCGGAAGTGTCAAGGACTAATATGAATGTGGATACTCATTAGTTCTTGCTATTTTCAGGGGCTCGGAGAGGGGCTCGCCTCGCCAACATCCGACCGCCCGCCTTTGATTGGTCGAGGCCACGACTTCTAATTCCTAGAATAGCTTCAACAACACGGCCAAAGTTCTCGAGAACATCTTCAGACACTTGCCAGGCGCTTTCTATTCCCAGTTCCCATTTGCCAGCTCTCAACTCCCAGCTCCCGGCTATGCGGCTGAAGGCAAAGTCGTAAAACTCTTGAACGAGGCCGAGACCACCAAAGGCTCAAGTGGGTTTTGCTGTGCCGCTCATTTCTTAGCGATGCGATTTTTGCAGGTCTACTAAACGATGTACATGTAGGCTGCGACATGTCTGTCTCTTTCTCTTGTCTCCTGTGTCTGGAGATTCTTCCTCTCCCCTTTCCTTGTCTGCTATAGGACTCCAATATGCCAGCCACCACTCAATTACTGTTACTTGCTTTCCTCCACGTTTTTTCAGTAGCTGCGCAGAAGGACCCCAACAACCCCACCACCCAAGGCGTCAAATGGCTAAAAAAAGGGCGCAGCGTTCTCGTGCGCGTGAGCACTCCCGACCTTCCTCTGTGGAATAAGGAGGAGCAGATAGGAGAGGACATCCCGAGCGCGCTCATTCTCAACTTCACCATCTCCGCGGACAACCAGACGCTTCTCTTGCAAGACCAACCGTTCATGCCTCTGCTGCAGCCGCATACGCCCCCGCGACTCTCCGCGCCTCAGACATCTCAATCATTCCGCGACTTCAAGTATGGCACACCTAATTTCACGGACTTACCGGTGTTCGACCTCGACTACGATCGTATCGCCCATCCAAGAGACGATCCCTCTATCCATTACTACAGTTATTCCCCGAACTTGATGATTAATTTGCTGGGCGCTGGAATTGCTGGACATAATGCGCTGTTGAAGGATATGGAACAGAAAGTCATCAAGATAATATTGAGGGACCGGAACACATTCAACCGCGCCACAACCGACCCCCCGAACCACTCTTTCGAGATCAAAGAAGTCAAGCTGTGGGATAGACGGCAAGGCGACTCTGTCAATCCAGACGACCTGAAAGAATGTACATTGAAGTCATGGCGTTGTTCAGATTTCGGCGATCATCCTTGGTATCGTTATATCTTCCGACAAAACTTTGATGAGTATGGGAGAATTGGATCGTTTAGACATATGGTGCTCCAGAGGTGGGCAACGCTATACCAGAGGCTTGGATTATTCCGTATCACATTGTTGATAGTGGTGCTTGCTAGTTTGGTTCTGTCGCCAATACCGTATGTTCTTTACAAGGGCGGCAAGTGGATCAAGGCGCAACACAGGGCGAGGTCAGAAGCCGTTGCTGCTGTGTGGAAGGATAATGATGAGGAGGTGGAGAGGCTACTCTTTGCAGATGAGAGCTTGGAAAATTTGTACGGCTCTGAAGATACTGGACCGAATAAAGTATTTTCGGAGAAGCAAGTGGATGGCAATGATGCCGAAGGGCCCGTTAAAAAGCCTCTGCCTCCTGTTCCTACCAAAACTGCGGATGCACTTGAGGTTTCGGAAAAGCTATGAGTGATGGGTGCACCCAGGTATGTAATTAATCATGTTAGATGAAGTAAATGTAGACAAATGTAAACGGTTCACACAGTCTAGAAGTCTAGAGATCTCCTCAACTAATAAATGTTACACCCTTGATTCTTAAGACTGATTCCCTATCATCAGGCCTGTGAATAAGATTTTAGGAATTTGGTATTACCTTTACCCCATTTTTTCTTTGCGATATTCTTTGCGATAAATACCCATCCGAACCCCCCAAACAATCCAAAAGTCCAAGCAGGAATGAAATTCCAAAGCCCAACAACGATATCGTACCAGATTCTCCTACTCGGCTTCCTGACTGCAGCAACAGTAACAGCAAGCACTGCTAACTCCGGGATACCTGCGCATAATACTATGGGAAACCTCGGTGGAGTCTCGGTAACGCCGACGGGTATTGAGACGGCGATGAAGGGTGAAAAAACGAATTCGAAGGATCATCGTGTGTATGAGGCGGGCGCGGGGAGGGAGTGCAAGGTGGGCATGCGGGTCGTGGTTTTGGGGATGGTTGTTATGGTTGTTGTGGGGGAAGTGTGCTGAGTCTGGTGGAGGGATGTGTATTCCACCTACCTTTTCATAAATGCTCTCCAGTCAAAGCATCTTCAGACTGGTAATGTATGATGCCTATCCATCTTCCCACGGCCGACACAGGGCGGGCGGCTCCCTTGTTTTCCGGTATATCCTTCTTTCTATTTTTCTTTGATAAATGGGTATCAATAATTCCTCTCCAACACCTCCCTCACTAACCCCATCCCAGGAAAGTCTATAATAACCACCCCCGTCCGTCCCCCATTCCCCTCTTTCAGCCAGCGCCCCGTACGATCATTCAAGCCCACCACGCTCCCGTTCTCCGTCCCCGCCGCAGCCTCAATAGGCAGGACACCCACACTCGCGCTCAGGTGACTCAAATATAATTTCCCATCATTCGACTCGATACCGGCTTTGGCAGCTGTTAAGCTATCGGTGATGGCTTGGAATTTGGAGTCGAGGCCGGAATAGAGGTCTGGGATAGCATAGTCATCTTCGAGGGCGAGGAGGGGGGATTCCCATTTTATGCCGTATTCGGCTGGATCTGAGCCAAAGTTTTGCAATATGAGAACTTTGTTGCGTACGTCCCCTAATGTGGGAATGAAGGTAGGTCCGGGTTGGGGAGGGACCCAGAAGTGCTTGGAGCAGCCGGGAGCTGTTTGCGTGTCGTTGAAACGGTAGTAATTGAAGGCTGTGAGGAAATCGATGGTGGAGTTTATGGGTGTGGATTCTTCTTTGAGGCGCATGAGGATCGTTTCTCCGGGATTTGCATCGAGGAAGTTGAAGAAGGTCGTGAGGACTTCGAGGTAGGAGTGTTGGGTGTAGGAGTCTTGGTGGTATATTAAAAGCTGGTTGTTATGTAGACGGGCGCGGATGTCAAAGTAACGAATGCCGGCTTGGAGTTGTGCTCCTAGGTGGTTGTTTTGGCATTGGAAGATATGGCTCACGACGACGGAGGTCATGGTGTCATGCGTTCCTGGTATGGAGAGATATGTGAGGTTCGTGGAGGATGGGATCGAGGTCATCCATTGTGGTGAGTGTTGGTAGTTACAGTCGAATGAATAAGGAGAGTGGTAGCCATGATATTGGGCTGCGAGTGTATATTGTGTGACAAGTACCAGTTGGGCGAGGCTGACGATGCCCACCGAGAACTTCATCGCGACGCGATTAAGGGATTGAAGGCAGGCAGGTAGGTGATATGAATATCTTTAGAAGAATAATAATTTACATTGTGAAAGACAAGTGGTGAAAATATATCTAGCAGCGGCCACTATCCGTAGCTTTAAGGAGTTAACTTTGTCGTGATATCTGAAGAGATCCCAAGGCTGATAGAAAAAGGCACATTTAGGAAAGGAGGCGATGATTGGACGATGCCCATCACGTGCGCAGACTACTGCAGGAACAGACAGGAACAGGACAAGACAGGTTAGGGTTAGGTATAATTTGTGTTTGAGACAAAAGATGGATTCGGCATATCCGACGTACATCTATCTAAACGTGGCTTGATTAAATTGTTGCAGGATGCGACAGTTTCTGGAGTTGAACGCAGATGAGTTGGCGTTGAAGGGAATATACCTTGGGGAGGGGTTATATACCGCACCCCCTCCTGGAAGCCTTGGGTGGTTAAATAGCCAGGGGGAGGAAAGTTTCTATAAATCAATAGTTCTTCCTTCATTCATCCAATCAGTCGCGGCACGAGTATCTACTGGTGGTCCTTACGGAGTATTCGGTGCACGATTTTCCAAGCAGCTCACCTTATCTATAGAATACTCGAGTACAGTACAGTACAGTACAGTACCTAGGTAGGTAGCAGTATGCCGCATGCAGCTTCAAGCGGCGATGATGGATGAGTAGGGAAGATGAAGATGAAGAGGGGTATGCATGTAGATGGACTCTGTCGAAGTGCTTGAATTGGGATCAAGAGATAAGCTAGACATGTCGTCGCCACAATGATCCCATCGAAAATGAATTTGTAACGAACCGCGACTGTGAAGCAAAAGACAGTTGCATTACAAAGTTACGATGCCATTTCGGAAAATAAAAGTGCGTGGCGTGTCTCCAATCTCCGCGGGTATGCGGTGGTAATATGGTACTCGCAAATTATGGATGGCCGTGCGGCATCAATGACGCTGTTAATCAACTTGATCTGCAAAAGACAAGCCTTCATCTACGGTTAGGGCTAGTTGGGGAAAGCTTTCGGAAGAATGGATGGTTTTGTCGGGTTGACACTTTTAATGTTCACATGGAAAAGAAAAAGAAGCGGCAGGCCGTCTGGTGGTAGTGATTACCGCATGCATGAGCTGTGGTAGGGTGGCCGCTGGAATACGAAGTGTGTGGCTTCTCTTGCTTTCTTTGCATATGAAAACTTTGACAGTTTACATGTACCTAGGCATCCAGGGGTACATACATGATATGATTTACTTCTACCATGTCAATATCGATGCGATGAATTCCATCATTGCCCACCATGAATTTTGAATGACATGACGACGAGAGGCTAAATCTGTGTCATTACAGTACAGTACACTGATTACAGACTTTCAATTTGGAGAGTGGAAATAGGAGGCAGCGATGACACACGGTAGCCAATCATCGCGTTGGAGCATGAAGATATTCATTAGAGTTGGACGCTTACGGAGAAATCTTGCTTCACGCTTGACTCCATGCAGACTTGGTGCACCCTGCACGGCTGGAATAGGCTCTAAGTAGAAATGGACAGGGGAAAGAAGAACGGGAAACTTGGAATAACTTCATTTGGCACTTGCATTAGTACCGTGCCGTTATTACTGTACTGTACCATTACTTATGGCCCGTAATGAATTGTTCCAAAAGAGGAAAGAACTGCACGCTGCTCTATTCTCCCTGCAGCTGCTGTCTGCAGACAATGGTCCGTACAGTACTGTACTGTACTGTATCTCTTCTCTTTATCTCTATCAGGGAGGATCATGGGTACAGACAGTAGTAATTTGGAGTCCGGCTATTCTTGCGTCCGTAGTACCGTATTGTACGCATACTATCCAGCCCCTTTCCTCTATACTTCCATATACTCATGTGTGACATAATTGTTACAATTGACTCCGTAACGCTTTCAGAAAATAATCCAATTCCAGTGCTTCTGTGCTTCTACTTCTATCTAAGTTCTAGCTCACGACTCAACTCGGCGCGCCGCTCGTGTTGTTGCTCAAAGGCTCTTGCCGTGCCGACCTGTTGGACCAACGAGATCTCTTGCTTTTTGGCGCCAGTACCTCTGTAGACAGAATCAGCAAAGACACCAGGACAGCCCTCCCATCTATCCCAGTCATCCCACATCCAACTCCACTCAACCCAACCCACTAACTTTATTCCCCCAACCGAAGATTGACCCAGCGCCAGCACCCAGCACCCAGCTCCCACACCAGCACCCACACCAGCACCAGACCCGGGCCAACCCAGATATCTACTGTATTGATCCCGTCGTCTTTCTCTGAACCCGTTATTGTTCGAAATCGACCTACCCGGACCACTCATACAACCTCGCCGTCGCCCTTTGTCCGTCACTTCCACTTTGTTCCGCAGTCAGCTTCGAGGAACCTCAATCGCCAAACGCGACGGACAGACAGACAGGCAGGCAGACAGACAGACATACAGACAGCTAGCTATCAGTGACATGACCTGACATGGCTGTGACTGCCGTGTGACACTAACGCTGCCCTGCTCATGAATAATCTCGACTTTCTGTCCTGTCCGCCGTTTTCATTCTCCACCTAACACCACGATCGTTATCACCAGGCTCTTTCAGAGTCTGAGTCCTTTTCCTTTCACCGCCAGCTCGAGCTCGTCGCGCTCGAACATCTCTTCCGTCACGACACCTTGTTTGCCCAGCATAGAAAATGCTCTCGCTACGGATACAACAGTCCTTTCGACTAGTATTTGCTGCTATCTTCCTCGCTGGCTGCCTCGACCAAGCCTCCGCTGCCAGTATTGAATACTGCTCCGGGCTTAATACCGCTGATACAAATAAGAGTAGGCTATTCCCGACGCGCCTAGAAGAGGAAATTAAGTACTAATGAATTGCTGTACAGATTCCAGCATATACCAATCCAATGGCCTCTGCACCGACTTCTGCAAATCGAGTTATGCTTTCGCAGTCGTCCAAGACGATGGATGCTGGTGTTCAAACTACGTTCCTGGATCTACAACGTCTGGATGCACTGAGACATGTCCTGGGTATCCTCTTGAACTATGTGGTGGGAGTGGAGTGTACGGATACATAGCTTTAGGGAACACCCCATCGGGCACCAAAGGAGGAAGTTCCGCCGCAGCATCATCAACATCAACATCGCCCAGCAGTACTACCCCTCAGGTTAGTACTTCCCGAACCCTTATGATATGCTCCAACATCTTTTCTTTGTCAAGTATATGTGCTGTTGTTGCAATGTCCTCACCCCGATCGATTGCCCTTGCTGGCAACCGTTTTGACTTGCAATAGCAGGTAACTGTAACGGCGACTCCAAGCGCCGTGACTATTGTGGACACTCTCACGACTGGCCCGATTTCGCAATCTTCGAGCACTGTATGGTCCTTCCCTTGGTCCTTTTGGTTCGACCTTCATGAAGTTCAGATTTATATAAGAATATCGGGTGCACACTAACCCTCTTTTAGTCCACGTCGGTTACATCAACAACAACAACACAAGCTGCTACTACTCCCACACCCACATTAGCCACGACCTCACCGTCCTCCACCTCGACCTCCTCAAGTTCAAGCTCTTCCATATGGACTCCAACGCCGGTGACTTCTCTCGAAACAGTCACAGGACAAGTCCACACTGTCACTATTACTCCAACATCTCCCCCGAATTCCGCACTTGTTGCCCCAGTGTCGAAAAACAAAAGCAGTTCTGGAATCAGTACTGGGGGTGCAGTCGGCCTCACTATTGGTCTCGTGGCTCTTGTCGCCATTGTTAGTGCCATCGTTTACTTCTGCCTAAAGAAACGCCGCAAGGAAAAGGAAGCAGAGAGACTTAACGCCGACACCAGCCGCCACGGAAGTAGTGCAGGTCTAGGTGGCCCAATTCCATCGAGAACGATGAGTGAGAATTCGAGATACGTCTTGGGTACCAATGGCCGAGAGGTGGTCGAGACTTGGGAAGACAGTGCACCCGGATCGAGGAAAAGCCGCTTGGTGCCAGTGGACCCACGATTAGATCCATTCTCACCTGTGTACCAGCGCGCCAGCGACAACAAGAGTCGAGAAAGTGTTAATACCATTAGAGATGACCACGATTACTCGAGAAGGGTTCACCAGCAAGGTCCCATTCTTCGAGCAACTAATCCGGATACTTGAGTTTACACTCCTTAAGAACATATTTTCCTTACGGATACGACCCTAATGATTTCCTTTGAGGTCATCGAACATACAGGATTTGGACGTCACGTTAATATTCTGCGGACGTAGGCGTTACGGTATGGTAGGGTAGGAAAATGCCCTGGACAAGACGCTGGGTAATTGGCCTCGCGACATAGAGACGAGGTATTTGCATGAACATGGGGCCATGCACAGCAGAGTGTTTGGTCTGCCACATATTTGCCGACAGCACATGGGTCTGTTTTCGATTCCACTTGTATTCATAGAGTCCTGCACACACGGTATACGGAATGAGTTTGGATTGCGGGGGTTTGGACAGGCAGCTGCATAACGCAGTGCGAGCAGTAAAAGCGACGTAACAGCGTTATAGAGGAGCGTGTATATAGGGGATATCAACTGAGCTACTGGCTAATTGCTAGGTATGCCAGGCAGCGTGAACATATAAAGTTATTAAGCCTGTGGTCTATGCACTTTGGGAAATTATTCGAGAGACATCTGACACCAGACTATCAGATGCTTTTCCAAGTGGGACGTCCCCTGTTTTCTCGTCTATTGTACTAAATCTTTTGCGTTTTCCCTTTCCTCAAACTCAACCATTCTAACAACGACCTTACTATCCACCCCTGATCATTAGCTTTCCATACTCTCTTCGCCAGTACAATCTCAGCATGACACACCCTCGCCTCACCTTTTCAATCAGGAACCAATCAATCCTACACTTCCGATTATTCCTCCCAAGCAGAAAAGAACTTCACACGCTATTACTTTCTACTCATAAGTTCAATTCTTTTTGGGAGCGAGCCTTCCTTTCTTGCATTTGTCTTTCTAATGAGGAGGATCTAGTACGATATTTTGTCATAAACGACGCTTCGTACAATGCACACCAAGACTTTTCCAACAATCACTCCCTCCCATTTACAATTTCGCCCCGCCGCCTCCGCCTCCCGCATCCAACTCAAGCTCACTCGTACACAAAATACAGGTATCTCTCAAACTACCCACCCTATACTTCCGATTGACCTCCTGATAATCTTCACCCGTAAGCATATCCGCAAAATGGGCCAGACTAGGATAATGCGCCAGCGCAATCTCATCCCACTCCTTCAGCTCTCCCTCTCCTATGACACTACCTACGATCTTCGCCGTGCCACCTCTTCTGCTGCCTATCGACGCGGCGAACTCGGCGCCGTATTTTAGGTACTGGTCTTTTTTGCCAGGGAGGAAGGAGAGCAGATTTAGCATGGAGACCGCGCCGGTGGGGGCGGAAGATGAGGTGATCCAGGAGCGAAGGGGGCCGGAGAGGGTGAGATCTTGGGAGGTGGGTGTGAGAAGCGGGGTGGTGAGGAAGCCTGTTAGGGGCGGGATGTCGGATGGGGCGGGGTGGAGCAGTCTTTTGTTCTTTTGGGGGAAAATCTTTTAGGAGGCGAGAGGGCACGCCTGCTTGGAGGGTGAAGGTGTGTTGGATATGTGGTTGGAGAATTGGCGGGAGGGGATCAGTGGAGGGGGTGATGAGGAGGATGTCCAGCTGGGATTTGAGTAGGGTGTTAGTTACCGTGGTGAAGAAAGAAATGTAGGAAGGAAAAGAAGGGAGGGAGGGGGCAAAGCACTGTATGTTCTGGGCTAGAAGTTCTGATATGGAGATGCTTGTTGGGAGGATTATCCAGCGGATTACTCGGGCGATGGTGAGGGGTTTGAGGGAGGTTTTTGTGTGGATGGTAGTGAGGAATTGGGAGAGGGGGATGTTTGGTGTGAGAGAGAGGAGGTGGATTGTGCAGATTGGCATTATGGATACTCGTATAATTCAATAGAGGCAATTAGCAGAGTGATCAAACGAAAGAGTTTATATTTACAATCAATATGTTGTGTACCTACTCAATTGATGGAGCTGACTTTACTTCACAAGCATCGCATGGAGCAAGCTCAAGCTACCCCGCATTGATTACATATTCCTGGGATGAGGCCACCAGAGCCGAGGTCATTTAATCGCATCGCATCGCAACTCGGGAGTAGATTTCTTCATCTCATCATCTCCATCTTGACAAACCCCAAAATCAACCATAAATTGTGGGGGAATAATCATCCGTCGTACAGAAAGCATGGCGAGGAAAGTATTCCCGCGCATCTCCAAGTTGGGATGGATGGATGGATGGATTCACATGCATTTTCTACCCCTCCAGCTCCAGCTCTAGAAAGCGGGTGGTTGCTCTGCCAACCTGGCCTTCGCGTGCTTATCAACACGAGGCGTAAGCTGAACCCTTGAACTCATTGAGAATAGCTTCCATGATTGGTTATACAGCCCGGCACACCCTGCAAGTGCCCAGACCGTTGGCTCGTGCTGTTTACTTGCATCTGCGTGAAAGTGGTCTCTTTCCTGGCCTCTGCACTTGCTCATCAATCTCAGCTTCACTGCCGCTGATCTCTCTGTCTGGCCAAAGAGGATTATACCGCCGCTTCCCGAGTCGTCCATAGCAGACACTTGAATGTATGAGCTGAGCTCTTGCATTGAAAGTCCTGCCAACACGATCCACGAAGACGACTTCGATAATGTGAGGGGAAAGGAAGTTAGCCCATTCAATCCCTATATCACCACAATTAATACCCGACAATCCACATCATGGGGAACCACGTCGCCGTCCTCATCTGCGGGCTTATGTCCTTGATTGTCCTGGTCTGCTCTCAATCATTTCCATATAACCCTACGACCATCTTGCTTCCTCAAAGTTCCTCCAATAATAAGGATATCGCATACGCCTTCCTGCCAATTTCACAATCCAATACACTGCATCAGCTTGTGTCACTTAATATATCCTCAAGCATATCTCAGTCGAACCTATCTTTGAAAACCATAACACCAAATCTTCCATTCACCAGCAACGATTCTGTCGCGTTCATCCCATCTATATCTTCAATCGGCGAGATATCTGTATACACCGGCTCCTGCTCCACATCGGAGAGCTCAGCGTTATGGAGATTCACGCCTTCAAATACAAGTACAGCCGGGAATGGAACATGGGAACAACAGACCACAAATACAGCTGGGGATGTAACATCTGCTGTGCTCCCTGGAGCGGACTTTTTGTCCAGTGGCTTTAGCTTCTCTCCGTTGGTTTATGCAAATGCTTCTCAAACTAAGATATATATATTTGGTGGCATGTGCCCGACTTCTGAAGCCACAATCTCGACATGGCAGTCGGCTTCCAATTACTCCAACAATATGCTCCGTTTAGCCCCACCACCTCGTCCTCCAATACCGTCTATACACTTGACCTCCCCTCCAGCAGAGGCCCGCCAATTGCTGAAGCAGGCTTCACGTTCACTGGTCTGACACCCACGTACTCGAATGGCTCTGATATTATCACACAGCAGCAGAATTTTGTGCTGCTAGGAGGACATACACAATCAGCATTCATCAATATGAGTCAAGTCGCAGTCTGGAGTTTGCCAGAAGAGAGTTGGTCTTTTGTTACCGTGGACGCTCCAACAGCCAATGGAAATACCGAATTGACTGTCAAGAGCACGGTGACGGAGGTGGATAGCAGATCTGGACATACAGCTGTGTTGACTGAGGATGGCTCAAAAATGATTGTTCTTGGTGGATGGGTTGGGGATATCAATCAGGCTGCAGAACCACAGCTTGCTGTTTTGGATTTAGGAACAGGTCTTGGCGGAACTGGAGATTGGAAATGGTCTGTACCAAATGAACAACCATCTGGAACTGGCATGTACGGACATGGTGCGGTAATGCTGCCTGGGAATGTCATGATGGTACTTGGTGGCTACAATATCACCACAACTACCTCAAAGAGAGCTGTTTCGTCGACTCAGGCCATGTTTTTCAATGCTACTAGCTTGACTTGGAATTCGGAATATACCAATCCCGCCTACATTGCTGAGATTGCGAATGGATTCAGCAAGTCTTCCTCCAATTCTGCCGATAAAAAGCTTGGCCTGGGTCTCGGTCTCGGTCTTGGACTAGCAGCGATCCTGATTGCATACGGTATATTTTTATGGTATAGCAGGCGGCTCACAAAGAGGAGAGAGGAGCAGCGGGAGAAGGATATCGGTTCGGATTCTGGAGAGCCGAGTTTCTCTCACTCTCATGGTAGGGTAACGACCGAAAGGGGTGGCTTTCCGTGGGCATATGGAGGATGGAATGGTGGGGACAGGAATACGAATGAGCCTGCCTACGACTCTAACAGTGCGGTGGTTGGATATGAGAATATTCACAACGGAGTGCACGCCCTGGGTGATGGTTCATCAATTCCGAATCCACCTAGACAGATCTCGAGAAAACCGTTGCACTCTCGCACTGGAAAGGGCAGTTATCAGCCGATGGGATTTGATTTCAATGGCGGCGGGAACCATGTGCGCGCCAATAGTCTAGGAACAGCTGGGCCAATCCACCCCATCTACGAAGCAGACGAGGACGACAACGGGGGACCTAGTGGAGTTGGAGCTGAAGGAGTTGGCGTGGCATTGGGTGATCCATCCGCGCCTGGACCATCGGAGAATCGATACTCTGACCCCTTCAAAGATCCGCCTACGATAGTACTCCCTTTATTTCGACAAGACAGTACAATGAGTCATTCTCCTGAGCTCGAAAGCCCCGTGCTCGCCAGGGAGCGTGAAGTGCAAGAATGGGTTACTGATTGGGCAGCAGCTGATGCATTACTAAACGCACAAATACGCACTCATTCTCACGTAGGCAGAGTTTCGCCTACAAGACGAGCACAGCTTATAGTTGGAAGTACCGTCAGCTCCATGTCCGGCGAAGAAGATAGTGGTCGAACTGCAAGCAATCTGAGTGAACGCAGTGTTGCTGTGTCAGCTATGAGTGTCGGATCTAGCTCTCGATCGAGAAACAATTCCCTCCGAGGCTTCATCACAAATGCGATGAGCCCCTTCTCAGGGACCATATTGTCCACACCAGTAGCAAGCACAAACGTGAGCCCAGTGTTCGATGGACCGGGCCCCCATGACGTTAGATCATTGCGACCTCCTGGAAGTGCCGGAAGTGGAAGCGGGAGCACGAGCACATTCAACACAGCACATACCAGCTTCCCGGCCTTACAAGCAGAAGGCGAAAGTTTGCTGCCACGACCAGACGATATGTCTGGAGGGGACCGCTCACCTAACCGTTCGAACCCAGATGTTCCGGGCAGTCCATCCAAGAGCAAACTGCCAGCAAGGAATAGAGGACAAGCAGGCTGGCTTGGCAGCATTCGGCGAGTCTTCGCCAGCGACCAAGGCAGCGGGAATGGCTGCCCAGCTTCACCCAATTTCTCGACCCGAGAAGCAAGCCCTGTGCGTGTTGACCACGGCAGCAGAGTCCAGCCCCGGAGAACAGTGAGTGCCGGCGCTACATTATGGCGGAGGAAACAAGGGAAAGGTGATTGGAAAGACAGCGCAGACGATCTTGGGATGGGAACGCGATCAAATACCTTTACGGGTGACTACCAAGGGAACGAACCATCGACGCCCGGGCTAAGCCATTCACCGTATGACGAGGACGATGACGAGGACTGGGATATCGAACGTGCAGTGGAGAATCGTGTCGTACAGGTCATGTTTACAGTGCCAAAGGAGAAGTTGAGGGTCGTGAATCATGATGTGAATGATGATAGAAGCTCGGTTGGCAGCTTGAGGAGTAAGAAGGGGAGCGCGAAGAGTCTAAAGGATGTTGTGATGCCTCCACCGCTAGTGGATGACGTTGAGAGCTCGCCGCCTGTACCGGCTCACAGGCCAGAGAGCACGAAGGGGAGTCCGAAGGGGAAGGGCAAAGTGTCGGAGATAATAGAGAACTTGGAAAGGAGGAGTAGTCCTGAGCGGTGAGTTGTTTGTGTTATTAGGCGCTTTGGTTGGTATTATATTGGCGTATTTGATTTCGGGGACCTATTGGGCAATATTGGGTTTTGCATCTGGAAATGGGCGGCCCGTTGATAGGTTAGCGTCTAGATGAGGAACATCTAGAGGTTCATATTCTGTCACTTATTGTATGTACTTACTTGGCTGGCTATGATATA